>NC_056725.1:1802736599-1802776554 GCF_019279795.1 Protopterus annectens | reverse complement strand
CATTAAATAAACTTATTTGGTTGTACAAAATAGGACATGCCTTGTTTTTTCTTAACTCCCCAACTTCATTAAAGATGTCTTCTAACATTAGTGTATGATAACCTCTATCAACAAAAAACTTTTTTAGTTTAAATGCCTCTACAAGAAAAACATCATCTTTACTAGTCAGTCTACTCAACCTTATGAACTGTCCTTTAACTAATCCACGCTTCATAAATTCAGGATGCAGACTGTCATAATGCAAATATTCATTTACAAAGGTTGATTTTCTAAAAATGTTACTAACAAGGCTACATCTGTCCTCACTAAAACTCAAGTGAATGTCCAGAAAATCTATCTCTTCACCAAAATGACCAATGGTGAATTTTAAAAAAACTGTAGAAGTGTTAAAAAAATTCCACCAGTCTTTCAAAAGATTCTAAATCACCATCCCATAGAAAAATCAAATCATCTATGTGAACTCGCTAAATATAGACTCTATTGCCACTTGTAAAAAAGACATTTTTCAGCTGGAGAAGGCGTGTATGAAGTGTGTTTCACTTCAGAATGAGGTTCTTTGTAAATCAATATTTGCACATATATAAAATGTGTGTGTATATATATATATATATATATATATATATATATATATATATATATACACACAAATCCCCCCCCCCCCTCCTCCTTCAGGAGTCCATTCACTGTGCAATAACCACGTTGCCCAATAGGTTCATAGGATGATACTAGGCTGTTGGCCCAGAGGACCTTGTAAGCCTAGCCAAAAAATTCACCCATGTTCAGTCAGTTAGCAGCTGTTTCCCTGTCCAGCAGGGAGGCAAGCGGAATCACAGGAATGTAGTTTCGATTTCCCATTTTGGCATCCATTGTCCCTCTTAAGTTCATAGGTAGGTACTAGGCTATCTGCTCTAAGGCATTTATAAGCCTAGCCGGAATGTGTTGGCTTTCGCCTCCCACTTAGATTAGTTCCCTGTGCCTTTCTCCAGCTGAGCCATTGAAGTGATCCCTGGAGTAAACTTTTTTTCCCAACCACTCGTCAATGTTTCTTTTGAAGAGGGTTAGCGAGTAGCTCTGCCTAATGTAGATTTGAATCTTGTTCCAGAGCATGATAAGTGTCTGGGACAGGAATCTATCCCTCCAGCATGTCCTATTTATTGTGATGAGGTTTAGATCCCTGGAGCGTGTGGCTTGAGGAGATATGGTTTTCTTTAGGTGAAGCATGTCCAGAAATTCTGGGTTGGACATGGCCTTGTATGTCAGGCAGAGATCCCCTCTGAGTAGGCGGTAAGCAACCGAGTACAGCTGGAGTTTCTTCATTCGAGCTGCATAGGGCATCTGCTTGAGACGAGTGATCCTCTTGGTGAGGTACTTCTGTGGTCTTTCCAGTTGTTGCCGGTGTCTTCTAAGGTACATCCCAAATGGGTCATTGTACTCTATGATGGGTTTGATGTGATGCGTAGAGGGGCCCAATGACCTCTTTTGATTTGGATGCAAACCCTTTTGTTATTAGGTGGGCCACATAGAAGGATTTTCTGACTGCTTTGGCAATGTGCTCATTGGAAGAGAGGTTACTATCTACTTGGGTCCCCAGACCCTTTGTCTTCTGTATTTAGCGGGCTACCACCTATGGAAAAAACTAAGTACCCACTAACTATCACAAAGGGGATGACTATGCACTTTTTGGCATTTAGCTCGAGGATATGGTTTTGACACCAGGTATCTGTCTCAAGTGAGACCCTTTTGGAGGATGTCTGTGTCAACCGGAGAGCCCATTATAGCCCCTAGTTTGCAGTCATTTGCGAACTTAGTCAGCCATAGTCCTCCTGTGCTTGCCTGTACATCTGAGAAGTATATGCTGAACAGGAGGGGTCCTAGGACCGAGTCCTGGGGAATGCCACTTGTAACCGGTTTAGAGTCAGACCTAGCTCCTGCAACTCCTACCATGCGGGTTCTGTCCGTGAGTCAGTTGGCAACCCATCTCGTGACGTAGGGGTTTATGCTCAGGCTGGTGAGCTTGTTTATAAAATCTGAGTGGGGAATGGTGTCGAAGGCCTTTGCAAGGTCTATGTTGTAGGCTGTGTACCACCTTTTTGTAGTCTATAGCCATGGTAACTGTCTCAAAGAAGTCCACCAGGTTTAGGAGGCATGATCTACCCTTAAAGCCGAAGTGGGGTAGGGTTCATTGTTTGGAGGTTCCCAGTGTGTCTGTTAATGAGATCCATGATGATGCGCTCCATAGCTTTGCAGACCAAGCTAGTTGGGCTTATAGGGCGATAGTTCACCGGGTCTGTTTTGGCTCCACCTTTGTGGATCGGAATAACCGTTGCTGTGCGCCACTCTGTGGGCACATAGCGTGTGGAGAGAGTTTAAACAGTGTGTTTAGATGAGGGGTCATTTCTTCTTTGAGCTCATGTAAGACGCAGCCTGGGACACCGTCCGGTCCCATTGGTGCTGTGTTTTTGGCTTTGGAGAGGACTGTTTTAACCCGAGTGTCTGATTTCAGGGGCACTACATTCTTCTGGTGTAGTTATGGGCCCTTTTGGGGGTGAGAGGGGGGTGAAGTTTGCACTGAACCTGTCTGCCAAGATGTTGGCTATATCGGTCAGTTCATTGTATTGTGTGCCATTTTGCACCAACTCTGAGCAGGTCTGAGGATTGCCACTTCGATTCTTGACCATAGCTAAAGAATGCCTTGTGGTTATCTTGGAGTCCATGGCAATTTTTCTTTCGAAGCTAGCCTTGGATGATTTCGTAATTTCTTGCTGATACTGATCAGGGATGTCTTCCCTTCTTGGGATTTTACACTTTCTGTACTCGTTTCCTCCCATTGTATAGCTTGTTTATGGCAGGGGTCCATTAGACTGGTTTCCTTTTCTTGGAGGAGTGAGTCTTGGTTTTGTTTGGGATAGCACGGTCCATGCATTCCTTTAGGTGCCCATAGAGTGCATTAGTAAAGTATTTTGCAGCTTGGACAGCTTTGTTTAGCATGGGGGCTTCAAAACTTCCTACCTCTGTCTTAAGTAATGTGAAGTTTGCTTTTGAAAAGTTTTTCATGGTGGTTTCTTTGACCAGGGGTGGTGGCGGAATGTGGATATCCAGAGTGATTAGTTTATGTTCAGATTTAACCAACAAGAGGTTGTCTGGTGTGGAGCACCAGTCGCCCATGTTGGTGATGCCCAGGTCCAGTATGTTGTCACTTCTGGTGGGGGTGTTGATCAGTTGATTCAGGTCGTTTGAGTTTAGAAATTCTAGGAAATGTTGGGCAAGGGAGTTTGTACTTGAGTAATTCTCCCAGTTAATGTTTGGGTAATTGAAATTTCCCAATATCGGAGTGTTTTGTAGGACCTTTATGTTTCCCAGTTTTTCCAGGAATGCGGAGTGGGGGTGCTGGGACATGGTGGGTGATCTGTAGCAAGCTATAATTTGAACAGCAGCTTTGCTCGTTAGTTGCATGTGGATCATCTCTGAAGCATCGTGCTGTGCCACTAACCTGGAGGTGAGGGTATCCTTTATTTTAATATGGATGAATTATCTCCCCACCTCCTTCAGCAGTCTATTCACTGTGCAGTAACGACTTGGCCCAGTAGGTTCATAGGATGAACTTAAAGGGCTAGATAGGTACTCTGCTCGACATGGAGAGGGAGTCTATTCTACAGATGGTGGAGTCTTTGGGACACAAATCTATCTTGCCAACAACTTCTGTTAATGTCACAGACCAGGTTATGGCCTTGGTTGCGGGTTGCATGAATGGAGTTTGCTTGCGGATATGCCGCAAATCCATCAAGGCTGGGTCTGAGATGGCATTGGATGGCAGACATAGGTCACCTCTGAGCGGTCTGAAACTGAGTAGATGGACTGGGCTTTTAGCCTATCTGTATAGGATAGGTGTTTGAGACCCTATATTTTTCTGGTCAGGAGTTTTGTGTTCTGTCCAGCTGCTGCATGTGGTTGACAAGGAACATGCTGAAGGGGGCATTGTACTTGATAATGGGTCTGATAAGGGAGGAGTACAGGGATGTTATGACCTCTTAGTTCTCTAAGGTGGGCCATGTAGAAAGCTTTCCATACAACAGAGGCAACGTGGTGGTCAAACATGAAGTTGCTATCAACCTGGGTGCCCAAGTCCCTCACAACTGATTGTATGCTTAGTACATTGTTATTAATGTGATAGTTAGTGGGGATCCCAATTTCCCCAAAGGGGATATTGATGCATTTCTTGGCTTTCAGTTTGAGGCCATGCTTCTGGCACCAGTTATTAGTTTGGGTAAGGTCCCCCTGAGGGTGTTCACGTCACTTGGTGAATTTAAGGCAATGCCCAGCTTGCAGTCATTTGCAAACTTGATCAGCCACAGACCGCTGGATTTGGCTTGTAACTCAGAAAAGTATATCCCAAACACTAGAGGCCCCAAGAATGATCCTTTGGGTACACTGCTCGTTACGCGTCTACTAGTAGATGTGGCTTCCCCTACTTTGACAGAGTGGGTTCCATCAGTGAGCCAGTTAGCTACCCATCTGGTAACATATGGGTTGATGCCTAGCTGGGCGAGTTTAATGATTGTCTAGTGGGGAGTAGTGTCAGAGGCTTTGGCTAGGTCAAGGGTAGGCGTTGTGCACCGTCGGGTTTGGTGACTTTTTCGAAGAAGTTGACCAAGTTTAATAGACATGATTTCCCTTTAACAAAACCAGACTGATGTCAAGTGTTTTTGAGGTTGCCAATCTCCTTGTTTGCAAGATCCATGATAATGCTTTCCATGGCCTTGCAGATCAGGCTAGTTAGGCTAATGGGCCTATAATTGCCTGGGTCAGTGGACACTCCACCTTTGTCTAGAGGGATAACCATAGCTGTCCTGCATTGAGCTCGGACGAAGCCATTGTTCAGGCTATGGTTGAATAAGGGGCCTAATGGAGCGGAGAGCTCATGTAGGATGCAGCCAGAGATGTTATCGGGTCCCATGGAAACTGTATTTTTTGCCTTTGAGAGGGCATTAAGGAACCTGCTCCCTGGTGGGGGGGCAGGTGCAGGGGATATCCTGGTTTACTGATGGGGGGGCAGAATTCCTCTGTCCTTCTGAATCGGGAGCCTCCTTGGCTACCTCTGTTAGGCTTCATAATGTGGGATCTGAGCTCTGAGCCTGCTTCAGCATTTTTCATTGATCCTCCCCAGTTCTTTTTCCAAAAGCAGTCAAGCACCTTTTGACAGTTGTCAGATTCAGATTTACTGCAATTACCTAGCTCTTCTTTTGAAGTAGCAACATTATTAGCTGTTATTGGAGGTGTGGGCAGTGGTTGGATTTCCCCCTGCTGCCTTTCTATCTCTTGTTTCCACGTCTGACTTGTAATTGCATGTACATGAGGCACTGAGCTATCAGACTCCTTTCCTTTTGAAGTAACTCATGGGATATCATTAAAAAAACTGCCATCTGTTTATTCTCCTGTTCCTCTTCCCAGTCCAAGTGAACTTTAATCACTGGTGCCTGAAAATAAGTCATTGCCGTTGTTCAAATTCAAGGGTATTGCTATGGTAAGTATTGATGTCCTCCTATTCCCATGTTGCAGTATTCAACATATGGGTTTACTCCTCTTGCTTCGTGAACGTCCACCCAGTATACAAAATTTTTCAGTCACTGTATGGTGCTTGGGACATCTGAAGTGGCTCAAGGAATGTGGGTCATAAGTGATATCTGCGCACAGCAGCCCTCAGGTCTTCTCAGCTACCAGTCAAATGCTGATTGTTCTTGCCTTTATGGCCGTCTGATTTGAGAAATCAGATTAAGTGCCCCACTGTGGAAGCTTTCAGTCCATTTTTTTTTTTTCATTTAATGCTTGTTCAGGTCATTCAGAAAGGGCAAGTGTAAGTGAGGCCATGAGATACCTCACAAGGGTGCCCATGATCAGTGTCTCTCTTATTTGGGTCAGTCGCACAGTTACAAGGTCTGCTGCATTTGTGCCCAAAACATTGACAGCTGTCTGCACGCGCTTTACTTTTATTTAGAGAATCAAAGGTTAAAACGTAGCTTTAGGGATGGAGAGTTACCCCAACATACCTACTGAACCACCAAAAAAGAAAGCCAAGACTCTGTGCGGCCTACCACTACAGCTGTGCTTATCCTATCCAACCCTCAACCTGTGGCAGACATTGGCCTGGTAGAGGAATCCAGCTCTGCCGCCTCGGCTATAGCGGGTACCTCCATTAAAGCAGCACAATCCTGCATGGAGGGCATTTCCATAGAGGCTTTACCAACATCTGTTTCCGATGCTGGGGGGATCAGTGCTTTCAATAGGCCTGCTGGATCCCTCCGGTTCCTTACAATCTCCAGACTACCGGCCTTCCTCCTTTTAGATGCCCACCAGGCCTATAAAAAGGAGGAGAAAAGGAAGCATATTTGTACTCCTACTGAAAGCATGCCTGACTGGCAGGCTTTCAGCCAAAGTCTGTTTAATGTCTTCATGGCCTTTCGTCCTACTTTTGCAGGGACCGCTAACATAGTCTCCAATTCTAAGTCCAAAGCCTCAAACCACAGACCCAACCATGAGGGAAGAGGAAGATCTCTGATTCTTCATCTGAAGAATCATTTTGTTACACTTCCCAGCTTTCTTTTCCCTTGGGGTATGGTTCCCCAGAATAAGAGCCTGTTAACCCTGACTCCCCAGTTGAGGATTTGACTTTGGGGAAATCATCTCCAAGATGAAAGAGCATTTTAAGAGGGAATTTTCTGAAATGACTGAGGTCCAAAAAAAGGTATGACCTCATTCAAGTGGATTCTGCCCGTCTGCTGTTCCTCCAGTTCTGCCTGCCTTCCTGGATGCTTTCTCCTAAGCATACTTAAATCCCAACTCGTAACCACCTGCTCCATGCAGACATGATAGATTTTATAAACTCCCTGAGACAGCCAAATATTTCCTCAAGTGTCCACCAGCAAACCCTGCCACCATCTCCATTTCCATAGATAAGACATCTAAACTTTTATCCACCACCACTATCCTGCCTGCTGACGAAGACAGCAAAACCATGGAGCGTCTGGGTAATAAAATCTACATCTGCCACCTTGTCCTTCAGGGCTACTAACTACCAGACGCACTTGGCTAAGTATGCCTTATCGCTCCTGGAGAAAGCCTCCAAGGAGTTTGCTGATGCACCACATTTGTGCTGCCAAAGTTCACTGTTTTACCTTATGGTTCTCGCCTCCCAGGTTACCAGGCACTCAGTAAAGTGCAGTTACGATGCTGCTGAAGCCGTAGCAAGATCAGCAGCCTTAAGGTACTCCTGGCTACGCCTTCAGACCTTTCCAGATGATTTCAGGGCAAAGCTGATTGATGCCCCCCTGGACAACACAGCTTTGTTTGGTGCAAAAGTGGTGAATTTGTTTGTCACTTCAGCAAAAGGGGAAAGAGAACTGCAAAATTTGAAACGCCTGCTAATCTTCTCTATTCCTAAATTTCAAAGAAACTACCCAGCTAAAACACAGTTCATTAGAAAACATTCTCACTTTTTTGCTTCCTCAAGGTCTAGAAAACCTACCGGAATGCAACCCCCTCCGACTAGAGCTACACTATTCTGTAGTCAGGGGCTGCCCTTTTAAGACGGGTCAGGTAGCATCTGACAACCTTACAACCCCCTCATCCTCCCTCTGTCGGTATGCCACTCATACTGCCTCCCTGTGTGGACATCCATCACCTCAGACAAATGGGTCCTTTCAGTCCTTCAAAATGGGTATTTCATAACCTGGCTTATGCCCCCAAAATGAAAAGGCATCCCACAATCTCCAAAACAGCTACATCTCCTGCAGCCAATGCTACAAACACTGCTGGCTCAAGGCACCGTCAGACCAGTGCCTCTCAAAGCTAAAGAAAGAAGTTTCTACTCCAGGATTTTCCTGGTAAAAAGAAAAGATGTCCCTTTGAGACCAGTTCTGGATATCTCAATATCTCAACCTGTTCCTAAAGGTTCCAAACTTCAGGATGCTGACCCTACTTAACCCTTTTTCCCCTTCTTATCCCCAGCGGTTTATGGCCACCTTGGATATAAAGGATGTCTATCTTCACATCCCCATAAAGCCCACCTTCAGGAAATGTCTGAGGTTCTTGCTGGACCCTTTTCACTTTCATTTCTCTGCCTTGCCCTTTGGGCTTTTTACTGCACCTAGGGTTTTCACCAAATGTTTGGCTCCAGTGATTGCTTTCTGCAGGACAAAGAGAATCCAGATATTCTCTTATCTGGATGACCTGCTGATATTGGCAGGCAATAAGGAGACTGTCCTTCAACATAAACACCTTGTTTCCCTCCTACAGTCTCTGGGATTCCAGATCAGTTACCCAAAATCCCACCTGGAACTTATGCAAGACATTGTTATCTTTGGGTGCAGAATTCAGACAGAGGTCATGAAAGCCCACCTTCAACTCCAAAAGGTGGAAAACATGACAGAATACCACCTTCTGGTCCTTCAGTCAACAGAATTGACAGCAAGGCAGTACCTTAGGCTCCTGGGGTACATGGCAGCCACTATCCCCATGTTACATTAGCAAGACTTCATATGAGAACTGCAGTGGTACCTTCAGTCAGTCTGGACCCAACACTCCCACTCCTTGGAGTACAGGGTTCCCCTCCTACCATGCCTCAGCCTAGAAATCCGGCAGTGGTTGACACAAGTGACTCTCAATCCAGGTCTTCCCCTCCAATCACCCCTACCCACACAGATCATGCACACAGATGCCTCAGACTTGGGCTGGGTAACAACTCTGGGCCATCATAAAGTGCAGTTTCTGTGGCCAGAGCCACACAAACAAGAGCACGTTGGTGTTCATGAGATGAGGGCTATTCTACTAGCCCTTCGAGCTTTTCCTGCCGTATCTACAGCAAGGTCCACTAAAGATTTTCAGACAATACCACAGTTCTGTGGTATCTCAACAAACAGGAGGGGGCCAAGTATTACTTGATTTAAAGACTAGCTCTCCTAGTATGGGAATTGGCCACCTCACAGGGAGTGACCCTGAAGGCAGTTTACATTCCCCCTCTACAGAACTCCCACGCAGACTATCTCTGCAGGACCATCGCAAACTACCACAAATGAATGCTTCACAGGGATGTCTTCTGGATCTGATCCACCAGTGGGGTACACCTCAAATAGACCTGTTTGTCACCTCCTTCAACAGGCAACTTCTTGGATTCTGCACCAGGATGCCACATCCTCGGGCATTGGCAACAGATGCCTTCACAATCTCTTGGAAGGGATACTTTCTCTATGCATCCCCCCCCCCCCTCTTCCCACTCGTCCATAAGGTCCTGCTGAAAATCCAGCAGGACAGACCAGAAATTGTTGGTGACTCCCTACTGGCCAAGACCGCATTGGTTCCCCCTACTCTTAAAACTGGTCAAGGGCAATCACCACAAGTTACTCTTCAGAATGGACCTTCTTACACAGCACAAGGGATCCCAAATACACCCACAGTGGCATTTAGTGCACCTCACCCTTTGGCTGATAGGATTCTAATCTCCTTCAGATGTGCTCAGTGTCCTGCAGGAGACCAGGAAACCAAATACTAGAAAATCTTATCTTTCAAAGTGGAAGAGATTTTGTATATGGTGTCGCAAAAGACAGTTGGACCCACTTGCGAGACTGCTATAGTTCTGTCTTGTGTGAGCCACTGCAGACAGGATTGACCTGTTCCTCCATTAAAGCCCATTTTTCTGATATTGCAGCATGCCTTCCTCTGGACCCCCTTTAGCATCCAGACTATCAGCTAAGCTTTTTCTCAAGGGGGTGGTTCACCTGAGGCCCCCCAGGAAACCATCTCCACCCCCATGGGACCTTAACTACGTTTTGGAAAAGGTTATGCTTCCTCAATTTGAGCCAGCAAACAAAACATCCCTAAAATATTGTACATGGAAAACTCTACTACTCGTGGCCTCATGGCTATTCCACCTTTCCTAGTTTTCCACAAAACAGGGTTACTCTTGGAACCCTTCATTCATGCCCAAGGTGGTGAATGACTTGCCCCTGAATCAAGCCATCCATCTACCTACCTTCATCTCTAACCCACAGGGGGACAGTGAGAGTACTTCACTCCCTGGACGGTCACAGACAACTCAGATTTTATCTGCAAAAAAACATGCTCATCAGACAGGCTGATCAACTCTGTCTCCTTTCACCCCAGAGCCCTGAGTAAGACCATAACCAAACAAACTGTTTCTACCTGGATTTACAAAGCCATCACCTTCTGCTGCTAATACCATTGGAAATCCCTGCAAGGCACTGTTAAAGCACACTCCTCCAGGGCTATGGCATCCTCTGGAACCTTCAAGGGTCTGGATACCTCTACCGTTCTTGAAGCAGCCACTTGGTCATCTGTGCACACCTTCACCAAACATTACAAATTAGACCACATTTTCAGAGCCAGGGCAGGTTTTGCCAGGGCTGTCCTTCTCTGATTCCTAGAAACCACCTCTAGACCACCACCACCCTCCCTCACAGTGAGGTTTGGCACTCACCCATATGGTGATTACTGCAACATGGGAATAGAAGGATATAGAAAAGTTTTGTAAAAACTTACTATAACCATAGATGTCCTCTTCCATGATGCAGTATTCCTTCCTACCCTGTTAGGCTGCATTTCCCTTTCTGAGTGGCACAGGACTGGCATTGCCCCTACTAGGACTGGTTCAAACTGGGGCTTACAGTTCTGATGGCTGGTGCGTGCAGACGTCACTTTTTATGGCCCACGTTCCTTGAGCCATGTCAGGTGTCCCATGCACCATACAGTGACTGAAAACTTTTGTATATTGGCCAAAAATTTGCGAAGCAAGAGGAGTAAGGCCATATGTCGAGTACTGCAACATGTAAGAGAAGGACATCTATGGTTATGGTAAGTTTTTACACAACTTTTCTTTCTGCTTGTTAGTGTATTTTTAATGGTAGTCCTATCACTCCTGGCAGTGGTTTTACTTCCGTCCACTAGGATAGTGTTCAGACTGTTGTGGTAGTTTAATTTGGTTATGTTGCTTCTTTTCCCCACCTTGTCACCTTGGGATATTTGGACTATGCATGTTGCTCTTGATTTCATTGGAATCCATTTAATCCTGTGATTTTTGAAGTGTATTGGAACCAGTGGCTTCCTCCTAAACCACCGCAACAGGTTCTACAGTCAGATTACCTCACTGGGTTGCCTTACTACTATGTATAGTGGTAGATAAACATCTGTTGTGCCTTGCTGATTGGAGGTCATACTTTTTTACATTTCTGTTCCTGGTCTGGCAACCCAGGTATCCATATCATCTGAGTACTTTGTGGGTTGATTCGTTATAAGGTCTCCCAGCATTTTGAAAATAGCAGTTTAAAAAGGAGGATAACTAGAAATCAAAGTAAATAGTTCTGCAGTCTTTTTCTCCCTGTGTTCTCTCCTAAATTATTTCCTATACGGTTCAGGCGTTGACTTCATTCATTCACTCATTCCTACAAAGAGTTTTAACTTTACAGTCGAGGTGGTCATTGTCACTTCACCTGGCAACAGCAAGCTTTGCCTTACCCATGAGCAGAGTTGATACAAAATTTACGTAATGCACTGATCTATTTAGTTATTGTACTTGCACTCAAACGCTATAATAAAACTGTCAAATTCATCCTTCTGTCTATACTGGAAAATCAGTTTAGTACTGATCTTGCCTTTCAGGAATGGGGTTTCACTTCAGTTGTGAGTGTACATCTGATGGAGATTGACCATCTTCTTATGCTGCTGATGCTGCTCATTTTTAGAGCTTTGGCCTTTCTCAGCTCTCACTCTGCATCTCAAGATGTTTCATTCTGTTTTGCTTTGATGTGCCTCACTTCCACATGTAGGTTCCACTATTAAAGCTGCATTTTGAGATCTTATAGGTGCAATACTGAATAATAATTTGTATGCATGCTATATGCCTGTAGGTCAGAGGACTGAACTTTGTACAAAATGGGGTTAACCACTCAGCTTCACTCAGACTAGTTTGGGCAAGTCCCTTTGATTTACATTAGAGACATTTTGCCATACTCTTACAAGCTTATTCCTGTTTCATAATTTCTGTACGTCTAAGAATAAAAAAGAAACTGCTACAAATGTATATTTCTGTTTATTTAACTTGTCTACAGAGGAGTACACAAACCTTTAGTTTACATAACAGATTTTCAGTCTATACAAGTATAGTTTGATATCCACACTGATGCCACCATTTAAGTCAAGGACAGTGGCTGTGGTCTTCAAAATCATACTGCTGTCTATAATAATAATTGTAATGAATAGTACATGAGGCAATTGGTTGTAAGATTGTATAGCAAATTTCATGCCTTGGGCCATATATCTCAATCTTCAGTCTCCAAACTGTGGAACGCTATCCCTCACATTGTGGAACCTTTGCTAAAGATTTCAGTTAGAAAGCTTACAGCATGGTTATTTTTTCATACCTGCAAGTTATTTTGATTTAATTAATATGATTCACTGTTCAGTATTTACTATGGGGATTTGTTAAAAAGTCTTAATGATGGGGGCATCAAACCCTTTCAGTAGACAGTATTGAACATCAAGTTTTCATGACTAAAAATGAGGAATGTTCCTCATAGGGAGGTACAGTTGAGAGGTATGCTTTTGACTATGACCAACACCAGCCACACACACAAATAAGTTTTACACTGTACAGCTGAAGTGCAATTCTATTACCATTGTCTGTTCAGGGATTCGCCCTCTTTGCTCAGGTTAGTGTCTTATAGTTATGTCTTGCCAGCAGTAACCTGTATCTTGTCTAAAACTACTTCCATTCGAGAGCATGGTAATTTTCATGAGAGGTTAATAGTACCTTAGTTTCAGAACCCTTTCCTGCTCTTACAACTTGTTGCCATTAGCCAGACCAGTCTAGTATAGTAAGGTTACATATAGCTGCACACATTAAAAATGATCCAGGAATAATATATTGTGGTAGCTATAGATAAACAGTCTTTTCAAAAGTTGGATGTCAGTGGCCAAGATTAACCATCTTAGTTCAGTTGCCCTTAACTGCATTAGTGATTTTCCATTGTTACTATATACATCACAGCATTTGATGAGTCTGGTGTAACAATGCATTTTTCCACTTGTCTGTATTTTGACCATTTTTAAATAAAAAGTTTTTTTATTAAATCATGACACAACTAAAAAGTATTTCATACTGTGATGTTACATTAGGGTAACGTGGGTTACATCCATAGGCATCAATGGGGACTTTGTCCAGTGCTTATTGTTGTGCCAATTTAAGGTATGTGGATGCAGTAGGCATTTTTCCTACACTGATGCTATTAAGATTAAACTTTACTGTTTTTCCTCACTGATGCCAGTGTATGGAAAACATTTCTCAAAAGTATTTTTCTTGTCAGAATAACAGAAAGCAGTACTAAGTAATGGGCACTGGTGCTGTTTGGCAGTTTTTGTACCCACATACTGCATTGCAAAGGTAATACTGAAAACATTATAAAATTACTTTAACTCTTTAATTATTAAATACTTTTTTGTCTGTGCATTAGGTACAGTGTATGCTAAATGGTCTTTTTATTGCTGTGGTGTATGAAACAGTCTTGTGTGCTTTGTGCTTCATGTTTTCTTTGTTCTGGAGTAATTCATGCTGCTACCTTGAGTACCATGTTTTCCAGGTCATTGTCATTGTTTGAGCTTTTGCTTGGTTAGTCATTATGTAATAGCTTTATAAATGGCCCGTGGCAACTAACTTGGGATTCTTTGACCAGAATTTTAGAACAACTTTGCATGGATATGGCAAAGCACGTCTGCATACATGGCTGGAATGGATTTGTAGAATGTATGTGTTATAATAGATGTTTGAGCAGCAATCTGTATGAATTTTACACTAGTTACCTGAGTTTGGATCCCACATCCTGTCCATGTGTTCGGGAGGGAACTAAGAAGGGCTGTTTGGGCAGTGCAAATGAAAAGCTTTTGTTGGTAGTGATAAATTTAGTGTCTCTGTTGGTAGTAAGCGACCGTGTGCATTCTGCATTCATGTTGATATACATGTTATGCGTGCACTTGAATGCTGCTTTGAAACCATAAAGAAGTATGTTGGAATAGCTAGATTTGTGTGCGTTTTCTTGCTCAAGCACAGATGTCTATTTGTGTGAATGTGTAGCTACAGGAAGGCTACCTAAATACCTGCTGGCACAAAGGAAAATCAGTTGGGACAAGTCTATGACTAGAACTTAAGGGGTTAATAGAACAAAGATTGTGCTCTCAGCTGAACTATTAGTAGTTCTCTTGTTAACCGTGTAAGTGGAATGACTTTGGTTGACACATTTGTCATGATCAAAAAAAGGAATATGACAGAATATCTGAACTTGAGCAACACATACTTAACAAAAACCATATTCATTGGTAGCAGTCTTGCATTCTGTATTTCTGAGAATACAAAATATGTTTGAGCTGTGGATGAAACCTGAAGATGAGCAGGAAATACCATAGAGGGGAAGTAAATGAGCATGTGTGTAATAGAATGCAGTGCAGTGAAAATGAGTTCTTAAAAGTAAGAAGTAATTATGTATTGCATTTTGTTTAACTTTAAGGGAAGAGTTGAAAGAAGGAAATCACTGATGCAAGATAGCCTGTGTGTGAGGGTGTAAAGAAAAGACAAATCTACAGTCCGAATATTCTGCCAGCTTTCATCTGTTTAACCTAAAGAAGTGCATTAATTTATGATTGTTAATATTAGTTTTTAAGTGTATTTCTTTGAAACAAAACCACTGTGAAAATGGCATGGTTGATGCTGAGCTACTATGCTGAATATACAAGTGAACGGCTGTATAATAAACTAATAACTTCATCAGTTTTAATATGATGGGATGAAAGTGCTCAGTGTGACGTTATTTTGTGTAGAATAAAAGGATTTTTATTCCATGGACTTGCTCGTAGTTACTAGTTTATACAGCCGTTCACTTGTTTGTTGAGCATACTAGCTGTTTTCACAGTGGTTTCGTTCTACATTTGTTGTTTTATCCATTTATTTTTTTGCTCTGTCTTCCACATTGCTTTTGGCGTCTGTCTTCCTAGGTGAATGGGTGGCTTAAACCTGAATGTATTCTGGGCTGCCAAACAAATTTACTTGACTGGTAGTTTATAGTGAGCTAGTTGCTGTAACTTATTTTGACTCTTGATTCCTTTTCTTGTGATGAATGCTTTGTGTGCTTGTCTGTATTTGATAACAGAAGAATGCTTAGAGTGTGAAGGGTGCAGCATGTCTGGACAGAACTTCTTGACATTCCCTAAGCTTATCTTGATTGTATTGTTGTGAGGTTTGTGTGTTTAAGGGGGGGGGGGGGGGCTGTGTTCTGGATTTCTGTCCAAGCATACTTTGCCTTCTTGTTTTGTATGAAGTACAACAGAATAAGCTTAAACAACACTTAATGTACTATCTGAAAAATTGTCTGGAGTGGCGTATGATTACTTTTGCAAATGTAATAAAGCCTTTTCAAATATCTAAAAATGTTGGGCTTTGGAGCATAAGCAAAGGCACTGCACTAGCCTGGAATATGACTGAGTTTAGTTCAGTGTAAAGCACTGTGCTGAACTGTAGAGCTGTTTTAGCTCTAGTGCAGGAGCTTCTGCTGGGGAGCCAACTTTGCAGTCCTTTGTTCCCTGAAGTAAATAGCAAGCACCTTTTTACGCCATATGATGTAAATTAGCAGTGGAGTCTGTTTTATGTGCCTTTCTGCTTCTTCAGGGTGCAAGTTAATCTGTTCTGTTGAAATGCAGGTATGTGCTGTCCGAGGATTAGTATTTCACTTAAAATGTAGCTCTATAAGATTTGATCTGACATTGCTGACAAGAAAACCAGCATTTGAGATTTAAAAAAAATAAACATTTTCATTATTGTGTTCCCTTTCATATTTGCCTAGAAAAGTATAGTAAAAATACAGTGTAGTAGATTTGCTTAATGAACAGAAGGACATAAATGCATACAGAGGATGTTGAGAATACAGCTGTATGATAGTCCGTTCACAGTCTGGATTGTGTACTGTGGAGGTGTGTTGCTATGTTTGTGAATTGAGAAATACAGCTGCTATGTTTTCTGTCTAATAACAGGTGGAGGGATTATTTATTTTGTCCGTTTTCATGACTGGACCTCCTACGGAGTTTGCTGCACCCACTCATGTTACTGGATGTTTCCCATTTGTATGAAACTTGGTGATTGTATTGCATTATACATACCATGTGCGTATTTCACTAATTCTTACTTTTGAATATTGATTCCTGTTTATAAGTGCATAGAAATTCAGAAAGCAGATTCGATATAGAATAAACAGATAAAAAGAAAAAATATGTATAATGCAGTTTGACTTATTTTACTGCTTTGCGAACTGCACAACTGAACACAGCAAACTATTCCATGTAAAGTTTGTGCAAAGTTTTGCAGCAGCACCCATCGGTTCAACATGCAATACTGTTTGTGTTGCCACCCTCCTTACTAATAAGTAATGCATGTAAATTAATCTCTCATTTCCTTTTTCCTTCCAGTCATAGCACTATACAAAGTCTGTTCGCACCAGTCTCTGTTGCATTACTTCTGTGGCATTGGCCTTCAGTCTGCCATAAAGTAGTGATCTATGAGCTTTGACACCAATCAGATATCTCTGTACATCTTAACCTTCATCTTCCCCTTCATCTTCCTTTCTACCTTCAGTTACTTTGCTATGTACTAGAAAGCATTTTTTAAACCTGGCATCCCATTCTGATGCATGTCTGCTAGTGTGTACCCAGAAATGTACCCTGCACCATGTGGGAACACATTCTTCTTGGTCTCCATATGGCCGTGGTTCTAGGCAAGATTCCAAGGTTTGAATGGTGCTGGTCAGAGTTGACTGCTTTTGTTTACCGGACCAGATACCCTGAGTCAGCTAAGCTGCTTTTCTGTGTCTTTCCTGTTGCTACCTGCTTTTCAGCCTTCTGACAACTTCACATCAGTAAGTGCACTTGATAAACTTTCTCTTTTTAGTTTGAGCTTCATTCCCTTCTTTAACCACATAAACTAGGCACACACAAGCAATAATCAAGATAAACTATATCATATCCCTAATATGTGGTGTAGTCATTGTAGACCAGGATGATCATCCACTGTACACTGGAAAAGACTACTTTTTATAAGAAAGCTAGAATGTAGGAAACGTATTTGCAGCTTTCCAATGCATGATTTCTTCCTAGATTTAAACCGCTGTAAATGATTCTGATAATCAGTAGATACAGCAATCCTTAGTTCTGCTATGCTAGTTCCTTTATCTCTTTTTGGCTCACTCTGGTAAAGATTGAGAGCTGAGATCTTGGACTCAAATGACCACACCAGATAAGGGCCATAATCTCCAAATCAGAAAGGCTGTCTGCGTATCTATAAATGTAGTGTAGAGTAGTAGCTTCCTTCACCCAAAATTATAGGATCTGGGAGATGTCCTACTTTATCACTTTTGCAGTGTTCATTACACATGGGATCTCCTCCTAAGGATAGTCCATTGTCTGGCCAGTGTACCAATGCGTTTACATCCTCCATTGTTGTACATCAGGTGCATGTTCCTTGTGCAGGACATAAAGGTGATGTATACGCACCTAATACTCGGAACTTCTTTGATGCCAGTTTGTACTCCATGGTTGAACGTCTGTCTGAATGCCTTTCACTGAGCCATTTACAGATAAGTGCCCTGTTGGGGGTTCCTTTTTTGTCTGTGTGTGCTGGGAGTTTTGTGTTATCCTGGAAGGAAAGCTATCCGTGTGGGAGGCAGATTCCTCATAATGATGGACACTGGCTGTGCATGTTCTGTTTAGGTACTACGCACCACCATACCAAGTGCACCATCCTCCTAAAGAGTGGCAGGATTTTACCCAGGGTTTGTTCAGTGCCTTGATGGCCTTGAAGCCCTCTCAGGGATGATCTCTTCCTGCTTCTACTTGCCAAAAGAACCAAGTAATCTGATTCTTTGGATGAAGAGTTGGATTCAGGAGATGATTTATGAGGTATAGGCCAAGGATTTACTTCACCCTTAGACAATGGGTCAGAGGAAGAGGATTCCTTGAGCTCTAATTCTATCTTTTGAGGAGTGATCTTTTGAGGTCATTAGTTCGCATGATGGAGCATTGTAAATGGATTGCTCCCAAGTCTCTGACATCCAAAACTTCTTTATTATGAGCTGTTACAAATGGACTCTCCTAAACCTTCTGCTGATTTCCCTTTGTTCTGGTTGCCTTGGTGGATACATTTGCAGCTTCTGGGTTAATTCCCGATTCCCAGTGCCTGGCCTGTAAGAAGCCTGACTGCTTTAACATGGTATCCAAGGCCTTTAAGTACGTTTATAAGTGTCCTTCAGACCCTGTTGTGGTCTTTGTTTCTGCTGACAAGCCATCCAAGCTTTTATCCTGTTTCAGACTTCTCCTTTCTGACAATGACATCCAGGCTATGGAGATGCTGGGGGAAAATGTTGTGCTTGCTACTCTGTCCCTAAATTTTCAGACCCATATGACCAGGTATGTTCTGGCTCTTTTGTTTCAGCTTGGGGAGAGGGTCTTACAGGACCTTGCTGATTCTGAAAGCAAGGCTACTGCCCTTTCCATATTGAGTTCCACTTAGCAGGCATCTTGTCACTCTGTCGAAGGTGGTGGTGATCCAGCTGATGCATCTTCTAGACCTGCTGCTTCAGGTTGAGTTATGAGGAGATACTCTTGACTTCTCTAGCACACCTTACCTGATTGTGTTAAGGCCAAGCCCCTAGATGCTGCTTTGGACAATAAAAATTGTTTTTGGTACTGCTGCTGCTGACCTGTTTGACTGTACAAGATGAAGGTAAAGTTATTCAGGACCTTAGACAAATTTTTGTTTCTCCTAGCCCCAAATTTCAGAGAAAAACTATCATAAATCTGCCTTTATACATGAGCAACCTTGTCAGCCTCCTAAAGGAAAAAAGGTGTATAAGCACTTGTTTTCTGTTAAACCACTCAGACTTCTAAGTGTCAAAATTCCCCTTTTCAGGACAGGTCTGCTACCATCTGACATATTTTTGCCTCGTTCCCTTGTCTCTCAGGCTTTTCCCATCTCTCCTTGTCTGGCAACAGATTACTTCAGATTCTAGGATACTTTCCATTATCTGTCACATTGATGGCATGGACATCTCTACTCCCCAGTCAGGTCTTTCTTAACCTCCTCCAGACTTGCTTTCTCATTTTTCTGTTCTGCAAGAGCTGTTAAATCAGGAAACCATCCAACCCAAATCAGAAACCCAGAGAGGAATAAGATTTTATTCCAGGATGTCTCTGGTTCCCAGAAAGAGGCATCATGGAGTCCTTTCCTAGGTGTATCCTTTCTCAACACCTTTCTAAACATTCCTTCTTTCAGGATGCATTCTTCCAGACTTATTTTTTTTGTAACCCGCCCCCCAACCCCCACCCCCCCACCCCCATATCACTGTTCACCCTTTCTTTAGGAAGTTTTTAAGTTTATCTGTTTCTTCAGTTCTCTGTTTTGCCCTTTGGTCTTTCTACATCCACAGGGGTGTTCAAATGTCTGACCCATGTGATGGCCTTTTGCAGACTTCAAGGAATTCTGATATTCCCTTATCTGGATGACCTGCTGCTTCAGGCTTCCTCTCAATCCCAGCTTCTTCAGGATCCTACAGTCCATGCTCCTTCTGCACAGTTTGGGGCTAACCACCAAGCTCAAGAAGTCAATTCTGACTTTTCGGGACCACATTTTACAAGGTTGCAGAATTTGAATAGTCCCAATGTTGGCTTCTCTTTCAAATCCCAAGGTTCTGTCTCTTAACCTAGTTCCAGTCTCTGTTCTCCTTTTCTGTCATTCTTGCAAGGGAACTTATACAAGCTATCTCTGTGATTCCCTTTGCCATACTTCATATGAGATTGGCTTAAATGGTACCTCAGAGCAGTTTGGCTCCAGCATTGCCATCCTCCAGACTTTCCAGTTCCTCTCCTAACCTGTCTTAAACTCTAGTTTCATTGGTGGATTTAGCAGAGCTCCCCTCAGTACAGGCCTGCTTTTATATAATTATATATATATATATATGAGTCCTACCCCTACTCAAGAGCTTTTCACAGACTCTTCTGATCAGGGGTGGGAGCCTCTTGCAACTGTCTGGTGATTCAGGGTCTCTGGCCCCTTCATGAACAGTCAGACACATCAACATAAGAGATGCGAGTGCTCATTCTTGGTTTACAGGCTTTCCAATCTCTTTGGACTCCAGGCTCTGTAAAGGTCTTTACAGACAATACCAGAGTCATGTGGTACTTCAACAAACAGGGGCACAAAGTCGTATCCAACAAACAGGCATAAAGTCGTATCTTCTTTGTAGACTAGCTGTTCAAGCCTTGGACTTTGCCATCTGCCATCAGATAATCCTTCAGGTGGTCTACATCCCTTCAGATCACAACCTTGTGGCAGACTCTCTAAGCAGGTCCAGGACACATTCTCATGGATGCTTCAGAGAGATGTTTCTGGGCATAGTACAATGGTGAGATATTAAAGTGGATCATTTTGCCTCCCCTCTGAACAGGAAACTTCCAAGATTATTTTCTAATGTTCCTGTATGCTTACCCTCTTCCACTGCTTCCCAGGGTCCCGCACAAGATCATGGACTACCCCAGAATCTTGCTGGTGACTCTCTTTTGGCACATACAGCACTGTTTTCTCCCTTCTTTCACCTGACCAGGGGCAGTCATAAGTTACTTGACTGGATGGATCTTCTCACACAAGACAAGGGGTCTCTCATTCACACTCTCACTTTCCACTTTTCAGTTGACACTTTGAGTGATAGGGATTTGATTCAGTTTAAACATTGTTTCTGAGGATGTGCTTGGGGTTCTGCAGGAGACCAGAAAATCCTAATGGCTAAATGGAAGAGATTTTGTTTTCTGAAGCATCACCAGGATCCCTTCTCAGTGGGATTGTCTTTGGTACTTCTGTTGCTTGTATGAGCTGCTCCATACTGACCTAGCATAGTCTTCTGTTACACTTGTTAGCAGTCTTCGCTTGTCTGCCCTTGAACCTGCCATTGGCATCTTGTTTCGAGGTCAAACAATTCCTTAGAGGTATCCTTCATGTCAGACCCTCAAGAAAACCTATTCCTCCCACTTGGAACCTTAATTTTGTCCTTGAGAAGTTAACTCTGCCTCTCTTTGAGCCCACTGCTTTCTCCTTGCAGCATTGCAACCTGGAACACTTATGTTGGTGACTATTACTTTGAGAGAGTTTCTGAACCTCGGGCTCTGGTGGTGGGTCCAACTTTTTTGATTTTTGATTTTTCAGTTTGGTGGGGTGTTTTTGTAGTAATCTACCTCTTATGCCCAAGTTAGTTAATGAATTGTCCCTCATTCTAATACAGCTGCCTTCATTTTTTTTTCCTTTTCCACAATCTGCTATTGACCAGGTACTCACCACCTTGGATTTACAATGACTGGTCCGATATTTGGATAACACAAAGGTTATCTGAAAAGCTGAGCAATTGTTTTAGTTTCTTTGAATGCCAGGACATTAGGTTTGGCAGTTACTAAGCAAACCATCACATGGGCTTGTAAAGCAGTTTCTTTTCTTTGTTCTTTTCACAGTAAACAGCTTTCACTTAGTTTGAGCTCATTCTTCAAGTTCAGTAGCCTCTTATCGTTCATAGGTAACTACTAGACTAGTTTTCTTAATAGGCCATTTTAAGCCTAACTAATTTCCTTCCTCAAGGGTTCTGCAGTAAGCATTATACCAAGCCCTAATCATTCTTCTGGAGTTTTCTTCAAGGGTCTGGATATTGGGTCTAGTCTAGAAGTTGCTACTTGGTACTCTATCCACACTTTTTTAAAAATCCATTACAAGTTGGATGTCCCTTCCAGAAACAAGGCAAGGTTCAGGTTCACCAGGGCTATCTTTCATGGGTTTGTGGAGGGTTCTTCTATGCCTTTCTCTTCCCATCCTTCAGCTTTGGTACTCTCCCACATGCAATGAATATTGCAACAGTGATTAGGACATAGTACAGTGGTGTAAGATCTTACCATATCTGAAGATGTTCTACTTTTCACTGTTGCAGTATTCATTCCCTCCCTTCTGTTGAGAACACTCTTCTGGCTGAGAGGCATTTTCCTTTCTTGGCCTATTTCTTTCTATTTTCCCCTATGACGTAGCTGTTCTTTTTCTTGGTATTTCTCTATTTCTCCTGGGGCTCTTCAGTTCTGAGTATTAAGTGTGTGTACATCACCTTTATACTCTACACCTGCACTGGAAGCATGTGCCTGATGTATGATGCTGTGAGGATGTAAAGGCTTTGGTGTACTGGCAGAACGTTGGGTTACCCTTGGCAAGAAATCCCATATGTAATGAATACTGCAACAGTGAAAAGTAGGATATCTACTGCTGTGGTACGATCTTACAGAACTGTACTAATTTTTGGGGGCTTTAAGTTTTAGAGACTTGGGCAAGTGTGTGTGGGGGGGCTGTTACACGAGGTATTTGGCTTTGCAAAAGAAAACCAATAATGTTTCCTTTGGTGTGATGTAGCTGTAAGTCTACCCGATGTTCTTCGTGTTTCACTGTTGCAGTAATCACATTTGGGTTATCTGCTTGCGGTAGTCCTGATTAACAAAGTCTTGGGTCCTGTGTCAGTTGCTGTCTCTTCTTCCATGACGTCAGGTTGTCAGGGGTATAAAACATGCAGCAGACGTAATTACATCAGTCTTTCTTGCTGTGCCGTGCCCGAAGCAGTTAGCAAGTGCTGGTTGGCCAACTCCTGAAATTTTCGTTTGAGTTTCAGAACCGAAGTCTTCAACTAAAAGCCAAGTACCCCATTGGGGAAACTTTCTTGCTCTAAACCGATGTCAGTAAAAGTAAATAATTGCATTTCTTGTGAAAAGCAAATACCTCCTAAAGATTTTCATTCGTACTGTATTCCTTGCCTAGGCCATGACCACGACGTACCTTGCTGTCAGTTTTGTGCCTTACTTAAACCACAAACTATCCTCTGTATATTTGCACTTCTAAATATTTTGGTGCTCGATTCAATTATCCTAATATGTCTTCGGTAAGCCATCCGACTACCGACATTCCGAAAAAACACAGATAGACAGAGACCGGCTTCTAGGTCCAAAGCTGCCGACGATGCTTCTCCTAAGCCAGTCGCCAGTTTGCCGGTACTCAGTGAGGTGCTTTCGCAGCCCCTGATACCCGCTACTTCAGATTCGCAGGCCTCTGAGACCCATTCAGAGTCCGGTATGCTGCGAGATGCTTCTACTGTGGAACCTGCAGATGTCTCTACCTTGGATGGGTCCGGAGCTGCTGTGTAGGCACCGGCTTCTAAGGGTGTATTCAGGCCTATTGACTTGCATATTAAACCAACGCCATCTTCTTCAAGGCCTAAAACTCGAACCATGCCTAGAAAACTGACACCCAAACTGCATGGTCAGGCCTCTGTCTAAAAAACATAAGAATGGCTGAAGACCTTATTACTTTAATCATCTAATAGACCTAGGACTGAGTTTGCTTATGATACTTTTGACCAAGATTCTGAAATTTGTTTTCTCTGACCAGGATTTACCCTTATCTGCCTATGAGGATTCTGATGCTGAGGACTCCATTCCCTCTGTTCCCCCCCAGTGGATTTCTCTTTTGGTGAAACCTTGCCTACTCTCAGGGAGCATTTTCGTTGGGAAAGTCAGGATTTCTCTTATTCTAAAAAGAGGCTTAGGGGTTTCTTACTCCTGCCCCAGCACAGGCCTTTAGCTATACTTCATGTACTGGATATTTGTTGAGGATGCCTTTTCAGAATGTAGCTTGGCCCCTGACTCTACCTCCTGCTCCCAGAAAACCTGATAGATATTACAGGGTTCCTGACTCTCACAAGTTCCTTTTCAAAAATCCTACTGCGGATTCTAAAACCATTTCACAGGGACCCAAGGGCATTAAAGCTGCTACTGCCAAAAATCCTACCCCCTCTTGATAGAGACTCCAGGGCGCTGGATAGATGGGGTAAGAAGGTATGCACTTCTGCAACTTTGGTCATTAGGGCTTTGAATTGGCAGTCTCATATGTTAAAGTATCAGCAGCATATTATTGGATTGCTTACAGAAAATTATATTGATTCCTGATTGTGCTGAAAATAAGGATTTACAGGATTTAATGCATTCTGCTGAACAAGTTGGAAAACATACTTTTGCATTGTGGTTTTGATTCACTAGAGGCATCTTGCAGGGCTGCTGTAACTGGGTCTGTGCTTAGAAGGCATGCTTGGCTTAATGAGCAAACCTTGCCAGATCATGTTAAAGTGAAATTTTTGGATGCTCCCTTAATCAGGACTGCCAGTTTGGCAACAAGGCAGAAGTTCTTAAAAAGATGAAGGAAAACGCTAAATCTATGCAAACTGTTATAAGATTTGTTTTACAAGTACAACCTCCAAGATTTAGTAGGCATTGGCCTTCCAAGAATTGGTCTTTTCCTGCCTCTTCCAGACCTTCAGTCCAAATGCATATCCAGCAGAGCACCCAGGCTTCAGTCCCAGGGGTCGCACAGGACTAAGCAATGTGGGGCCTCCACTTCCAAATCTGGGAGTAATAAAACTCCAAATAACCTTCCCCTGCACGGAAACTGTTGCACGGCTGAAATGAACATGAACGAAAAGAAAAAAGCCAGCAACTGTGGGCTGTGAAAACTAATTTAATTAGGTTTTGGCTTGGATTTTACCTAGCCTTCATCAGTGTGAATTCATATTAAACAATTGAAGTCATTTATATGGTAGAATTGATTAAACACAAAAAATGATTGGTGAGCTCATAAATATGTATATAAACATTCATAAATATTCATTAAGTCCAGGCTGAAAAAGTGAACCCGGTTTTACTGTCAGTTTGCTGTGCCATCCTGATTTGTGTTCTGTCACGTATCATTTTGTCAATGACAGTAAAATGTGCTATGTTTGAGTGTGTTTATATAATGCATTACTAGCTCTTTTACATTTGATGTCACTTAAATGTTCAGAGATGCGTAACCTGAAAGGTCTAGAGGTTTGGCCAATGTAAAAAACATGACAATTGCAAGAAGCCATATAAATAATCCAATCAGTATTGCAATTAGCAAAAAACTTAATATTATATACATTGCTGCTATTATTGCTGGAAAATTGTTTAGTTCTAAGTACATATTTGCAATTACTGCAATGTCCACATGGCGTACAGCCTATGAGCTTATCACCCAATATTGTAGTTTGGGCCATCTGTAGTTTAGATTCAGAATGATGCTTATAATGATTGAAAAAGGCCCCCAAATTCTTCCCTTTCCTGAAAGAAAATAAACATGACTGAGGTATATAATTAGACAAAGCAGAATCCGCTGAAAGAATATTCCAATTACGTTTTATGATGTCAATGAATGTGTTGGTATTCCTCCCATAAGTGGTAGTAAATCGCAAAGTATTATGTTTGTGTGAGTTTATTTTTGTGTGAGAGTTTATTTTCCATTTGATTTTTGTATCTTAGAAGTTCATCTCTGGGCAGGTGTGATGCAGAATTCTTAGCTGTGGTGACATAACCCATACTGTAACCTCTTGCCCTAAATCTGTCAAGTCAAATCATGACTAAAAATTTGAAAAGTGTTGTCTTCTGAACAAATGCGTCTCATTCTGATAAAACTGCGATTTTGGAATGTTCCTGGCTGTATGTTTTGGATGAAAGCTGGATGCGTGGAGTAAAGTATTGTATTCTGGATATTTCTTGAATACTTGAGTACTGAGTGTATTATCTACATTTCTGGTTACCATGACATCCAAATAGGTAATCTTATGTTCAAAATTAACTGTAAAACGTAATCCCCATTTGTTGTCATTGAGGTATTGAACAAATTCCTGCAAGTATTCAGTATCCGACCTCCAAACCATCCAGCAATCATCCAAATATCTACGCCAAATGTCAATCTCCGGCAAATAAAGATTGTGTATCATCATATATAATGTGATCCTCAATATATGCCATATATAAATCTGCATAAATAGGGGCAAAAGACGCCCCCATAGCAGTACCCGTAATTTGTAGATAATCTTTATCATAAAACACATTTTTGGTAAGAACATGTTCGGTCAGACAAATCAAGAAGGTGTTAAAGCCAGGTTTATACATGTTAGATTTATAAAGCCAGTATTCAATGGCATCTAACCCTGCCCAGTGTGGTATGTTCGTATATGGTGAGCTTACATCCTAAGTGCATAACCACCAATCATCTTCAATCTGCATATCATTAATAATACCCAAACATTGTGTAGTATCCTGTATTCTAGATCTTACCCATTTAAGTAGAGGTTTCAAATATTTAGTCAGGTATAAAACTCCCCCATGTGGTAAACTGTCTCAATGACTTCTTTTTAAAAACTTCCAAGAACTTCTCAACTGACTGCCCTTTTGGGGGGAAAGATTGCACTTCATGCAAAGAACTGGGAACTCATTACTCAGGACAAATGGGTTTTAAATATAGTGTCCCAAGGATACAGATTTCACTTCCGCACATTACCAACTCCAAGCAGTTGGCCAGACCTACCTCCAAATCAGTAGGCAGAGCCCCAAAAGCCAGTACTCTCTCTAAGCATAGGGGCTATTCATTTGGTACCAGAAGAGGAAAAAGAACAAGGTTTCTACTCGAGACTTTTCCTGGTACCCAGAAAAGACAGTTTATGCGCCCTATCCTGGACCTGTTTACTCTAAACACCATTTTGGTGATTCCAAAATTCAAGATGCTGACTCTTCACCAGTTGCAGATGCCTGGTTGGCAACCCTAGATTTAAAGGAAGCATACCTGCACATCCCAATCGGGGAATCTTGCAGTAGATACCTACACTTAAAAGCAGGCTACACACACTGTCAGTTCTCTACACTGCTCTTTGGCTTATCTACTGCACCCAGGGTATTCACAAAGTGGCTAGCTCCAGTCATTGCATTTTGCAGGCAAAGAAATATTCAAATATACCCATACCTGGACGATTTTTCTAATTCAGGCAGAAAGCCAGGACATACTTTTGAATCATCTGGCTTTTGTACAAAGGGTGCTAACTTGTCTGGGTAACACCATAAACTAAAAATCACACCTGATACCCTGCCAATAAATTATATTTGTGGGAGCAAGCTTGAATACACCTTCCCAGATGGCTTTCCTCATGCCAGAGAAACAAATTCATTTGACAACCTATTTCAAACAAGTGGCCACAAAAATCCTGCTATCTGCAAGGTAAATGCTGCAAGCCTTGGGGTTCATGGCCTCCTGCATTCTTCTAATTCCATATGCAAGACTGCATATGAGGAAACTACAATGGTATCTAAAAAGCCTATGGTGTCAACATTCTCAGGATCTAGGAACAGATTCCTATCATACCTTGCCTACGCCTAGAGTTCCTTTGGTGGGCAGAGGCCTGCCACCAAAACAAGGGACTACCTTTCATACTACCCCCAGCTGCCCAAAGCCTAACAGATGCATCAGACCATGCATAGGATGCATCAGACCATGCATAGGAGGCACACCTGGCAGGGAAGTGCATTCAGGGCAAATGGAACCCAAGTCAAATGCAGCTGCATATCAATCAAAAAGAAATGTTAGCTGTACAGAATGCTCTGACGGCCTTCAAGGACCACATTCTTCCAGGACAATTATTGGTAAAGACGGACAACACCACTGTTATGTGGTACATAAACAAGTGGGGGGGGTACACATTCTTAACCCCTCTGCATGGCTAGCCATGGCATTGTGGAACACAGCCTTGAGCTACCAAGTGCATCTACAAGCTCAATTCCTGCCAGGAAAACTAAATACACTGGCAGACGGACTAAGCAGAAACCTCATGGACCCACGAGTGGAAACTGGAACCATGGATTTTCAACATGTTGACAAGCAAATGGGGGAGACAGATTTAGACCTGTTTGTCTCCCCCCAGAACTATCAATTGGAAAAATTTTACACAAGGACTCCCCATAGACGAGCTTGGAAAATGGATGCTCTGTCCTTAAGCTGGAAAAACCTATCAAAGGTTTATGCTTTCCTTCTCTGCCTCTGCTCTCCAAAGTACTACTAAAGATCAAACAAGACAAACCAAGGTCGATTTTGATTGCACCAGACTGGCCATGCCAACACTGGTCCCCCCCTCCTATACAGTGCGTCACTGTTGGCCCCATGGTACCTGCCACAGACTCCTACCCTGCTGTCTCAGCAGGAGAAACAGATTCTGCACCCACTGCTTCAAACACTGAACCTAGCAGCCTGGCTAATTATCTAATCTCTCCTGTACCATCCCTCAGTAAATCAGTGATGGATATCATTTTAGAGGCAAGGAGACCTAGTACTAGAAAATCCTGTGCTGAAAAATGGAAAAGATTATGTGCCTGGAACCAGTTTCTAGGGATGAGCACAGCAGTGCCCAATTTACCTCAGATTTTACAATACTTCACTGAGTTGCTTCACAAGGGCCTATCTTTTTCCTCAATAAAAATTCACACCTCAGCCATTTCAACTCATAACACAGAACCTCCCGTCTTCTCTCATCCACTGCTCAAGCAGTTCCTCAGAGGGGCTAAAAATTTAAGACCACCCAGGAGAGCTCCAACTCCAGCCTGGGACCTTAACTTTGTATTGGAGAAGCTCACCCTTCCTCTTTTCGAGCCAGCTGTTACTGCGGATTTTAAATTTCTTTCTTGGAAAACAGTTTTTCTTTTAGCAATCACTTCACCAAGAAGGGTATCTGAATTTCAGGCCCTTGTGGCAGTGGAGCCTTTTTTCATCTTTCATGTGGACAGGGTGTCCCTCAGGACCAATCCCTCTTTCATGCCAAAGGTGGTATCAAGTGTGGCCCTTACTCAGCCCATTCATTTGCCAACCTTCTTTCCTAATCCACAGAATAAAGGGGAACTGATACTGCACTCCTTAGATGTGCACAAACAACTTAGATTATATTTGGACAGGACTAAACCTCAAAGTAAATCTGAACAACTGCTGGTGGCATTTGCTGCAGGGACAGAGGGGAAGGCTGTTTCAAAGCAAACCATTCCAAATGGATAGGCCATTGCATTCATTTCTGCTATAAGCACCATGGAAAACCTGTCCCACAGGTGATCAGACCCCACTCAACCAGGGCTGCATCTACCTCTACAGCCTTTTCTCAGAGGCGTACCTACCAGAGACATCCTGGAAGCTGCTACCTGGAGTTCTGTACGTACATTCACACAGCATTGCCATTTGCCAATTTTCTCAATCCAGAGCCGGCTTTGCCACTGCAGTCTTGCAGGGCCTTATAGCTGGTCCTAATGCTATCTAAATTTCTCCTCCCATCCTAAGCTTTGGGAATCTTCCCAAATGTGATGACTGCAACAGTGAAACATGAAGAACATAGTACAGTTGTGTACACTTGCCATAAATGCAGATGTTCGAGTGTATTCACTGTTGCAGTCCTGGTTACCCTCCCTCCAGCCCCCCTGACTTCTTTTGGCTATACCTCCTCTCTCCTTTACTATGCTTAAAAGCTTTTTGGTGTATTTGCTTTTTTGTTGGAGGTATAACCTTGTATATTTATAGATTTAATTGCTTCCCATTAGGGGGGCACCTGACATCTGGGGCGAGAAAAACTGATGTAATGACGTTGGCTGCATGTTTTATACCCCTGACGACCTGACGTCATGGAAGAAGAGACAGCAACTGACACAGGACCCAAGAATTTGATAATCAGGCCGACTAAGGGCTACTGCAAGCAGATAACCCAAATGTGATGACTGCAACAGTGAAATACACTCAAACATCTACATTTATGTAAGTGTACACAGCTGTACTTTCTATTGAGTGCTTTCAGGAGTCTCTGGCATTAGTTAGATGAATTGACTGGGAGAATGAAAACATGGCTGCTTTAGGTCGGTGATGGGAAGAGTCTGTGGCAAGTTACCAAGGAGATGATTTATTCTGGCAACAGCTTTGCTGATAATTGGGAAAGGATGCCTGGTGATAAGGCTACACATTTTGCTTGATTTGCTGCGTTTTTAGAGGACTCCCTTTGAGAGAAGCTCAGATGTCCTATTCCTGTGATGCAATATTCTTGGTGCGGTATTTCCTGCCTTCAGGCGACCTGTACGTCAGCTCCTATACAAAAGCTTCAGCTTGGCTGTTGCAGCTGCCTGGGACGTCACACGCAAGGCCATAAACCAGGGACCCTACGTGTGATGTCTGCACGCACAATCCTCAGAACATTTCAGCCACAGACTACTTTGCATCGTACGATCGTTCTCCAGACGTCGGATCGACTAGATAAGTTACCTGTTGGGTTTTTATGCGTTTCTAATATTTTACTGATCTTTCGCATTGCTTAGGCTTGGTTGTTGTAGATTTCAGCTGATGTCAGGTAAAAAGGGGAAGTGCCAATGCGGGCAGCAGATTCCTCATAAGGACTTCCATGACAAATGCTTTTCTGCTTAGGCCGGGAACACGACCGTAACACCTGCCCTATTTGTAAGTCTTTTGTGCCTAAGACCTTACGTAGCTGTCTGGCAGCTCTAAACCTTTACTTAGAAAATCAACGCCTCAAACGGCTGGCTCTCAGGATGGATCCTGCTTTGGAGGTCGCCAAAGATCCTCTGCATAAGAAGGCCAAGATGCCTAGGCCTTCATCTCCTGCCGCTTCGCTCCCGGACACCCTGCCAACTACCGATATAGGAGTTGAACGTTTGGCGGTTCCATTGCCTCCATCGACCTCCCTCGCTAAGGCCGCTGCACAGCCGACGTCCGGCATGTCCACGGAGCTTTCTCTGATGCCTGTCTATGTTGAGGGGGAACCAGATTTGAAGGTTCCTCCGACTGGGATCCAGACCACAGATACAGCCGCTGCCAAATCCAGCTCTAGACCTACTCCAACCAAAAAGAAGCAGAAAACTAAACATATTTCTCCTGCTTATGAAGCCCCTCCAAACTGGGAGGCCTTCACCTCCACTCTTATGCAGGCCTTATGGCCCTTAGGCTTTTGCCTCACCCACAACTACATTGCCTGTGCTAAGCCCTAGGCCTACCTCTGCTTCTTCTATTCTTATGGCTCCCCTCCCTGAGGAAGAACATTAATCTGCCTACTCTTCCTCTGATTAATCCATCTCTTGTGCATCCCAGATTGCTTCTCCCAAGGAATATTACTCTCCTGATTGAGGATTCTGTGGAAGGGGATTCTCCACATAAAGACATTACATTTGGAGAAACCATCACCAAAATGAAAGACCACTTCAAATGGAATACTTCCCAGATGACAGAAACCCAAAAAAGATACTTTGAACTGCTGCAAGTGGAGTTCCCCTCCCCTTCAGCTGTTTCCCCTGTTCTTCCTGCATACTTTTCTGCAGCCTCTAGAACTCGACTCACAGACCCTGCACCTAAGCACCCAGATCACTTTTACAAGGTGCCAGAGGAACAAAAATTCCTCGTAAACCCACCTTTAGCAGACCCAGCAGTGATTGCCACTGCCCCGGGTAAACAGTGTGTTACCTTCTGCCTCCCTATTGCCCACAGATAAAGATAGCAAATCCATGGATAGGATGGGCAAGAAGGTGTACACATTCTCCACTTTGGCCTTCAGAGCCATTAACTGTCAAACGCACATGACCAAGTATGCCTTGGAATTAATATCCGAAGCCACCTCTATGGTGGCTTCTATTCCTGATAGTCCCATTAAATCGGATATCTCTTCCAAATTATTCTGAGCACAAGTGGCTAGACACTGTAAGATGCAGCTACGATGCTGCAGAAGCATCTGTCCTTAGGAGATATTCCTGGCTTAGACTACAGAATCTGCCAGAGGACTTAAAGTCCAAAATCTTGGATGCTCCCCTGGATCACAGCTTCCTCTTTGGAAAGCCATCTGCAGACCTATTTAAGAATCTGCAAGAAAAAAAGCAGAGTTACAGGGTGTCAAATATCTCCTGGTATTCCCTATACCCAAATTTTATAGTAACTACCCAGCTAAGACTACTTTTGTTAGGCGTAACTTGCTTAGCTTCAAGTTCTGAGGATTGTGCGTGCAGACGTCACACACAGGGTCCCTGGTTTTTGACCCTACATGTGACGTCCCACGCAGCTGCAACAGCCAAGTTGAAGCTTTTGTATAGGAGCCGATGTACGGGGTCACCTGAAGGCAGGAAATCCTACACCAAGAATACTGCAACATGGAAGAGAAGGACATCTATGGCTATGGTAAGATTTTACACAACTATTCGTTACAGTTGATGAAAGCTGCCTTAAGTCATGCAGGTGTACCAAAGAGCATGGCCTTTTTTTTTTTTTAGTGAGATAATAATCTAATGTCTAACTGATGACAGCTTAAAATGATCTAAAGACAAAATGACTAGGCCATCAGCATAAAACAGATGAGATATTAGGTAAAGGCAAGATAAGAGTTGTCAGTTTCAGTTTACTACTTTATATATAATCTATAATTCCTGGAAATGCTGAGGAACTGAGTGGGAAACAACCTGTACACTGTGGACTGTGGAAGAGCGGCCATTTACATAACTCTTGAAACAGCAATATTTACTCTGCATGACTTGACTCTTGGCTTCTCATGCTGTTAGTAACAAAAGGCCTTGCATAGTTCCATACGCGCTGCCCCTGTGAGCTCCTCCCAAGCCATATGCCTAGATGTACTCGTCAGGATGGAACTAATTTTACATTTAAAGACTACACACTCTGAAGAATTTATGGAGTCTGTCAGAGCCTGTGAACTGTGTAGCTTGAAAAGCCCTTAACTCAAGAGTTGCTGTCTGTGAAGTGATTTGAAATAAAGTAAATGAGGATGCAATTTGAATTGTCTAACTCAAAGGAGTAAATAGGAGGAGTAGTACATAACACCAAGTCATAATACTTTTGTGAAAGCTGACTGCTAGTTTTTTGTAATCCTAACTCTAAACAGCTCACTTCAGACTAAAGCTCCAAGCCAAGTCTCTGTTGAAAAGAGGGGATATGCATATTGGGCCTTTACTGGTATAAATAGGAACAGCAGTAAATTAATTGAAAAGCTTTCTGAAGTTGAAAAAAATGACTTGAGTTTGTGAGCTGGTGTTTTTTTCACTGAGCACTAATCTCGTTTTTTTGATTTTGGAGCAGACAGTCCCCTAAACTGTGACTAACCAGAAACCTTACTGTTGAGTTATTCCCATTTTCCGTCTAACTGAAGTTATCACCTGATAACCGCTGCTGTTTCTATCAGCATTGCTTAAAACTTTATTAACTATGAGCACAACTGTTGAAGCTTGCATACATTGTTAGTGTTTTTACTATAATTAGTCAAGATTGAATCAGTTAATGAAAATTTCTCATATCCTCTTGTAATCTTTAAATGTAATCTTAAGTAGAAATTGCTGTAGTTTATATAAACTTAAGTTTTAGCACTGAAACATGACCAAAAAATGGTAAATAGAATCCACCTGTGCAAGTATTACTGCTGCTTGGAAAAAAGTTTACTGAAAGTACGTCACAAAATCAAGAAAAGCTCAAGGGAGTTATGTAAGTCTCTGTGCTTTAAAAGCAAGATGTACAACAACAGACAAAGGGCAAGTGTTTTCTGAAGATGGCTTTAGGTCATTGCATTCCAGGCACAGTCTTGTAAGGTCTGGGCTTGGTTCCTCTTTATTGTATTCTCTTGGGATCTTTATTACCTTGCACTGAAATGAACACTTCCATCGGGTAGGATCATTGCAATCTCCCAGACTACTCAACTTGTTACATTTCAAGTGTAGATGCTACAAGGTTGATGCTAGGGCACTAGTAGTTACACTAGTCATTAAAATAATGCAAAGCCATTTACAGCAGTCAATATCTACAGCACCACTGGTACAGTCCAGGAGAAAATCTGTCCACAGGTTTATTTTGGGAAATGATGGATGTCACCACACTTTCCAGAAGTGCCCATAGCTGTAGTTTACCTACCACTGGAGCTGATAAATTTACATAGGCCCTCATCTTTATTTAAAACTGGGAGAATTATTTGGGAGCTCTTTATTTCAGCAAATTTTATAATGGGCAGTAATTCATGTTTAGACTGTGAACTGCCAAAGATGGACTGATTCACTTCACTTTACCACAAGCTTCACTTCTCCCCAGCTTTGTTTCTCTGTAGTCCAGTTGTTCAGCTTCTGTATGTGAAACTTTGCACTTTGATATTTCATGCAAGCAACCTGCACCTCCAAACACAAGCCAGAAAACGCACAGTTCACCTTAGCAGTGTGCCTCATGACAACCCCTAAGGCAAAACACCATACCCAACACGCTAGTAAACAGGAGACTCTATAGTAAGGCACACAGATGTTCCACTCACCAGGCTGAACAAGGAGACTGTTAATGTCAGCTGCCTGTTGGGTGCTAGGATCTGACACATAACACAGGCACTTGGATCACTCCAGAACAAGTACAAGTATGACGCTGTCATTGTACATGTTGGTGTGAATGATCTAAGACATACCTCCCTGGACTACATGAAAAGACATTGAGGAGCTCTCTGATCATGTAGCCCAAGCTGGTATGACCCTGACCTTGAGTAGCATACTACCTTCACCTAGAATGATACCACAATACAAAGACAAAATGATCAATTTCAACAATTGGCTAAGCTTCTGGTGTCATTCTAAGGGGATCCAGTGTCTGTCTGCCTGGGATGACATAATAGACGAGCCTCGCTGTTTTGCCAGAGGTGGTTTACACCTGTCACCCCTAGGCTTTCGAATACTGGCCAAGGCTCTTGCCATCCCCATAGTGCCTTTTTTAGGCAAGGCTCAAAGGACAAACCAGCCACCGTAAACAGCACAGGTAACCAAAAACTAAGGGTAATGCTACTCAACGCCAGAAGTCTCAACCTCAAAATGCACGCACTCGAGGCACTCTTCAGTATGGAGAAAATCGATGTTTGTGCAGTGACGGAAACCTGGTTCAAGGCTCCAGAGAGCACCCCAGCACTACCAGGCTACAATTCATATCATACCTTCCGGCCTCCGTTATCTGATCGTAGTATAAAGGGCGGAGGCGTATCCATATTCATCAAGGATATCCACATCTCCAGGTTAGTGGCACAGCATGATGCCCCAGAGATCATCCATGTGCAACTGTCAGCAGGCAAAACCACATTTCAAGTTGTAGCTTGTTATAGATGGCCCACCATGTCCCAAGATGCTCACTCAGCATTCCTTGAGGCATTGGAAAATATAAAGGTCCTACCCAACACCATAATTTTAGGTGATTTCAACTACCCTGGTATAGATTGGGCGAACTACCAAAGTTCTAATTCCTATGCCCAGCGGTTCATAGTATTTATAAATTCAAATGCCCTCGAACAACTGGTATGTTCTCCCACTAGAGGGGACAACATATTGGACTTAGTCATTACAAATATGGGCGCCCATTGTACCACACCCGTTATCACTCCCTCTCTCTGGTCAGATCAGACTACAAACTGATAACCCTAGACATCCTCACCCCTCCACCCCCCCCTGTCAAAGAAACAATCGTAAAAAACCTTTCCAAAGCAAACTTCAAACTACTTGCGTCAGAAGTGGAAAGCTTCACTATTCCCTTGCAGAAGGATAATGATATCCAGGATGCAGAATCCTACACCAAGGCACTTTATATACATCTTCAGGATTGCATGGACCGTGCTATCCCAAATAAAACCAAGACTCCTTCCTCAAGCAAGAAGAAACCAGTCTGGTGGACCCCGGCCATAAGCAAACTATACAATAAAAGGAGGAGACTTGTACAAAAAAGGGCCAAGTCTCAAGTAGAAAAATCTTCCCTGATCAGCTTTAGTAAGAAATTGAGGGCCTCATCAAGTCAACTAAAGCTAATTTCGAAAAGAAAGTTGCCAAGGATAACCATAAATCCTTCTATGGTTACATCAAAAACCTAAATGGCAACACTCAGGTCTGTTCTGAGCTAGTACAAAATGGAACAAAATACACTGACCCCACTGACATTGCCAACATCTTGGCTGACAGGTTCAGTGCAAATTCCCCCCCCCCCCCACCACCTACAGGGCCTGTTACTATTCCAGGGGATTGTGTAACTCCAATTATTACTGATACGTTGGTTAATAAGGCTCTATCTAAAGCTAAAACACTGCCTCCATGGGACCAGATGGTGTCCCGGGCTGTGTCATACATGAGCTCCAAAATGAGTTAACCCCGCATCTGAATACCCTGTTCAGTCTCAGCCTCTCGACAGGATATGTGCCCATAGAATGGCGCACAGCAACGGTGATTCCGCTGCACAAGGGTGGGCCTGCAACCGACCTTGTAACTACCGACCAATAAGCCTGACCAGTCTGATCTGTAAGGCAATGGAGCAAATCATTATGGAACTCATAAGTGGAGAGATTGGGGACCTCCAAACACTTGACCCCACACAGTTCGGCTTCGTCAAGGGCAGATCATGTCTCCTGAACCTGGTGGACTTCTTTGAGACAGTTACTCAGGCTATAGATAAGGGAAAGGAGATACAGACTGCTTACCTTGACCTTGCTAAAGCATTTGACACCATTCCCCATTCGGGTATTATTGATAAACTCACCAACCTGGGCATAAACCCTTACGTCACAAGATGGATCACAAACTGGCTCTTGGACAGATCCCACAAAGTAAGAGTAGCGGGATCTATGTCTGAATCCAGACCAGTAACGAGCAGTGTGCCTCAGGGCTCTGTCCTGGGGCCCCTCCTGTTTGGCATATACTTCTCAGAAGTACAGGCAAGCACTGATGGGCTGTGGCTGACCAAGTTTGCGGACGACTGCAAACTGGGTGCTAGAATAGTCTCCTTCCGACATGGATATCCTCCAGAAGGGCCTTAACGAAGACTAATGCATGGTGTCAAAGCCATGGTCTCAAGCTAAATGCTAAAAAATGCATAGTAATCCCCTTTGGAAAAAACAGAGTACCCGCGGACTACCACATAGGAGGTACCACCCTGAAATCTTAAGTAGTAATAAGGGACCTAGGGACCCAAGTAGATAGTCATCTTTCCTTTGATAACCATGTTGCCAAGGTGGTTAGAAAATCCTTCTATGACAAATCTGATCACGAAAGGGTTTGCATCAAGATCTAAGGATGTAGTGGTGCCCCTCTACTTATCCCTCATAAGATCCATTATAGAGTACAATGCACCAATTGGAATGTACCTGGCTAGGCATCTCCAGCAGCTGGAGAGACCACAGAGGTACCTCACTAAGAGGATTACTGGCCTCAAACAGTTGCCCTATGCAGCACGATTGAAAAAACTAAGGCTTTTCTCAGTTGCATACCGCCTTCTCAGAGTCTATCTTTGTCCAACATACAGAGCCATGTCCAACCCAGAACTGTTGAACATGCTCATTCTTAGCAAAACCAAATCCACTCGAGCTACTCGCTCTAGGGTTATAAACCTCAGCACAACAATGAATAGAACATGCTGGAGGGATAGATTCCCTTTGCAAAGACTTCCCTTGGTATGGAACAAGGTCCTGATCTACATAAAACTTGAGCCCCTCACTATCACTCAAGAGGAACCTTGACGAGTGGATGGGTAACAAAGTTCACACCAGGGATCATACCAACAGCTCTACTAGATAGGGGCCAAGGGTGCTAGCTGCTAGATCAAGGGCCTAGGGAACTAACCAAAGGGGCGGTGAATACCACACAACGTGGTTGGGCCAATATATGCTTTCAGGCAGCCCAGTATCTGCCTATGAACCTATGATCACTTCTGCTATTGTTGAGCATTGAGGACTTTGTTCATCCATTCCTACATTATTTGGAAGAGAGGGAATATAGAACCTTGATGGTAGTATAGTGCTTGCAAGATATCTATGCATTTTGTTTCGTTTGACCTTCATTATTACTTACCTGATTCTCACATACCACTGTGTGTGCACACACTACTTTTGCTTAAGCCAGCCTTGACCATATAGCTTTTGTTTGTAACTGGTCTTGCAGTTTGCAAAAATTTGTTCCAAGTAGTTATGTAATGCTCCATTTTATTTCCCTCAGCATCATTAAGTTCTGTTCCTGAACTCGTGTTTCAAACAGCTCTAGTGGACTAGCTATTTTTTTTTATCTTTTTGAATACTTTTTTCTCTTTGCCTGTTGACTGTCAAGTCTTCCTGTACTGGAGGCCATTTGTTCCACAGTGGTGGGAAATTCCCAGATCCACTGGGCAAGAGCCACCTAGTATGTGGCTTTCAGATAAGTTGGTGTTACTTGAGTTTGTGACAAAATCCTAGCTCTGAGGACATTTTTGGTGTTATGATCTCCTCCCTCCACTAGTGATGACACAAACATTTGCATCACCTTAAGGACTGTATGCCCTTTGTCCACACATGTGCTCCTTCACATACTCAAGTGCTAGTGACACTGGCTTTGGGCAGTTAGTCCTGCATCATGTTGCACAGTTTCCTTCCAGCATGACGTGCTCTGCATTCCAGTGGAGGTTCTTTTAACAAAGCAGTGTCATGAATCTGCTGGGACCACCATCCCCCTCTGGAATGGGAACATACCCTTCCTACGTGTGCCATCAAATTCTGAGCCACGAATCAAAATCTGGTCACATGGTATGTAGCAGAGCCTTTATCCCCCTGCACCACTGGTACAGGCTTCTGGACTAGCTGTTTTGCTGGCAGTTGTGTAGTTGCAGATTATGTGATCACCTGGTACTTGCTTGATGCCCCCTGGTTTTACTTCCATCCATTTACATTCCATTTACATCCTCAGACTACCAAGGCTGGAACTAAAAACATTATTGGTACTGGAATAGCATTTAAGAGTTTGACGAAATGAATAGTAGAGTTGGAAGGAGGCTTTGTCTGGTGTTTTCTAGTTGGTGTTTTATGATGGGTTGTTCATATAACTTGAAATTTTACTGCACATAAATGAATTATGACAAATCAATGGCTTTTTAGAGTAGTGATTTATGATGGTGTGAAGGTTTGCAGTTGTGTGCCCTTTGTTATACAAAGCCACATTCATTGTTAATCCCTCTTATGTTGAAATATAACTGTAGCCATTAATACGGAGGGCTTTGTTACAACTGAAGTTTTAAAGTACTTATTGGTAAGCAAATGATGTACAGATGTTAAAAGCAGAGAACCTCTTCATCTTAAATAATTTGTATTGCTTGTGATGGTCTTTGCCCACAGTGTTTTCTCATAAAGTAATTTCAGACACCACTGAAAACTTTTGCATGATTAAAGTCTTAAAACTTGGAAACAAATTGAAAGCAGCAGTTGATCACAACACTTCAAGTAACCTGTCATTTTACACCTAAAGATATAATTATAAGATTTGACATTAAATAGATGGGTGGGTTTGGCATAATAGTTTAGGGCTTTACCTCGTAAACATCAAAATACAGGCTTTAATTCTAACCCCAGGTTATTAGTTAAGCTTAAAATAGGCTTCAGGGTAGTTAGCATAATATCCATTTATGAACCTATGAATGCTTTATTTCTGTTACCAGTACAAATGGCTCTCTGTCTCTCTCTTTCATACATGTGCACACATGCTGCACCATTGTAAGCTGGCATTCCTTTCTTAATCTCTTGTATGCCGAATTGGTGTCATCATTAATTTACTTGTCTTACTTTTCAGTTTTTCATTATTACACGGTTGGCCTTTTTTTTTTTCCCACTCTGTACCCTCCCCCCCCCCCCCCCTGAATGCTACCCATCAAGCCTTCCCTGTTGGGCTTGAGATCATTCATTGTCTAGTGTAGAGTCCCACAGATTCTCTAATGTGAGAGCTGTCTGTAGGAGAATCCCACAGATTCTTTAATGTGAGAGCTGCCTGTAGGAGGATCCCACAGATCCATTAATGTGAGAGCTGTCTGGAGGGGGTTATTTAGGCAGGCATTGGATGGTGTGTTGCTGATGTCATCTCAGCAATGAGAACATTTTTGTTTTTCAAGTACTTATTCCCACATTTGCATAAATTTGCATCACTG
>NC_056725.1:1802734313-1802736099 GCF_019279795.1 Protopterus annectens | reverse complement strand
GGGGGAAAAGAAAAAAAAAAAGGGGGGGAAAAAAAATATAACATGAAAATCTGGATAGTTGAGGGGTATGCAGGGTAGGATTCAATGGTCATTAGAACTTAATGAGGGTCTTTGCCAAATTGTAAGACTCAATAATATACTGTGGTTGAATAATATACTGTGGTTGAAGATTCATGAATAAATTGGTCATGTTAAGTCAAACAGCAGCTTTACAACCACCAGTGTACTGCTGACTTTTACAGCCTGATTTCCCTTTCACATCATATAGGGACAGCTGTTGTGTGTTGCTCAGAGTACGACTCTGCCACTAAAATAATCCACATTGTAGATTGATATGCCATGGTGATACTCTTACCCAATAATGCTGTAATAAAATCAAAAGGTGCTTCATCAAAGTATTAGTTTAACGGTGTGCACACTTGTGCAACCAGCGTATTGTATATTTTTTTATTTTTTATATTTTTTTCCCCCCACAGATTTGTTTTTCTTTTGAATTGTACAGGTCATAGGTCACATTAAATGTGGGAAAAGTATGGAAATGATTTTTTGTGGTCTCATTTTTTTTTTATATCACAGAAACCTGTCATTTTAATAGGGGTGTGTAAACTTTTTATAGTCGTAGGTATGTCATTACGCGGATTAATGTATACTCTTATCTTTCGTTGCACAAAGATGTTATGTAGATCTTTCTTGAATTGTGCTGGCATTGCTATGAAGAGGGCTATAGCCCTGACTATGATATAGACTACCTGGGTTAGATTATTGGATCGGATGCTGAAGAAGTGATCAGTGTGTGAGACACAACCTAAGCTGCCTTGCCCCAGTCTGGGGAAGAGAGTTGGGGACATCAGTTAGAAAAACATTGCTGGAGGAATCCAGAAGTAGGGATAGACCTAGAGTCATATCTATTGTCTGCCAGTCCCTTGGGTGTTACCTGACATATTCAAGTGTTGGTAGGGTATGAACACAAACATCTTAGTTTGAGTGTGATTGGAGGACCAACCTTCAGCCACTCCTGTCTCGGTCTTGGAGGCCTTAAGCATCCCATTAGTCATGAGGTATCCTTCCTTGAAGATGGTGGACCCAGCTTGCAAAGGATTGCATCAGGTTCTGCTCTCACTAAGTGGTAGCACCACAAGAGAAAGGAGTGTGATGGCGTAGGCATTGTTAATTGTAATGGTTGCAACTGTTATTGAAATGAAGCTAAAAGTCTTTAACTTTTTTTTTTTGTTTGTTTATTAATAATGGCTGCTTGCATTTTTAATGCTGTTGCTTAGGGAAAGAAAATTTCCATTTTGTTTACATTTCCAGACTCGTGGAAGAAGTTTTTTATGGAGTTGCTGAATTTTTTTTTTTTTTTTTTTTTTTTTTTTTTTAACTAGTTACTCAATGTACTGAGAGAAATAATTCTTCCAGTAGGCTTGAGGAAGTTTTTCTTGCTGTTTTACAAAAACCTTTACATAATCATGAAGCAATCATTGGTATCCACTTCATGGGTGTCTTTATATTGTGTATGAAAATAGTTTCATTTTAGCTGTAGTTAATGGGCATATCATGAGATAGTCACTGAACACTTAATCAGCCCATGCTCTGTTGATATGCTTCCTAAAACGACAGTTGATGCTGAAAAAGAGGCTTGTCTACAGTCTTAAGTTAATTCTGCATAATGTCACTTCTTTCTGAAATAAAATACACATAATTGCTACTGTTGCCCTGAACAGCTGGCTTCAGGATCCTGTAACTACAGAATAAATGTTTGTCTAAGTCGCGTTTGTAGTGGATGGGT
>NC_056725.1:1802649313-1802729313 GCF_019279795.1 Protopterus annectens | reverse complement strand
TATAACATTAAAGCCTTCATTTATCTGTGTTGTGGATGCATTCTGCTTTGGCCTTTTGTGTAAAACAATTTGCTCTGGTTCCTAAAGTAAAATTGAATGTCTTAACCTTGTGTTCATTTTGCTTTGGACGTAACCTCAGGCATGTTTTTCACAAGTAGTTATTGCTAAATATGTGCAAAGTAGAAATACCAGTTGCAGCGCTGCCACTGTTGCCAAACCGGCTTCAATTAGCCGATTTCCTCTGCTGCCTCTTATGAGGAAAACAGTAGTAGTTGGTTTCTTTGAGCCTAACCAGCTCATAAACATCACTTCTTGTAGGTGCTTGTTTTGAAAACCACCAAGTGCTCCATTAAAATTCCTGTCTTTATTATGATGTATTGGTATGGTAAAGGATGTTAGCCACGCCTTTCTGTAGTTAAAAAGCCAATAAGTTTGTTTCTTTTGGTCAGAGTCATTTCAGGAATCCCAGGACCTGAAGTCCTTTACTTCACCAAAAAAACCTGAATTTATTTTTCACATGTGCCAGGTGCTTTGTGTTCAAAGTGTGGCCTGTGAGCTTTCTGTTTTTCTTTCCTGAGACACTGTGTTCAGCATTGCTGTATATGTATGCAGGACACTACCTTGCACATTAGACTTTCTTTTTCTAAGCAGATGGTCTCTGGAACAGTACTTTAAGCAGACTACTGTACTGTTGGCTGACTGGTGTTCAAAGGCGAGAACTGTCCGCTGTCCCATGTAGGTGTGATTGGTGTCTAATAGTGACTGTTCAAGGTGATAGTTTTGAATAGTTACACACACTGCCATTATTCTGTTCCAGACTTTGAGGATGGCAATAGCACTAAACCCTGCCCCGATTCTCAGGGGTGGCTTTAATATTGGGAGTGAATTTGTATTCTTTCCAGGGCAGGATATTTTTGCTGTTGATTGTTGACATCTCCGTTCTAGTCTAAACTTGTTTGCTTTACAGGCTGTCGCATTGCTGCTGTTACAGGAGGGTTTCTTGCATGACTTTTGAAGTTAATGTGCATCAAACTGTACACTGGTGCTCCGCAAGCAAGTCGTGCACTTTGAAAATGTGCACATTTTGGAGTGAGGAACTTAAACCATGCAGTTGTTCCCTGGGACTGTCGGTCTTGTTAATCTGGCTGTGTCCACAGAACGTGTGTTTCCTTTTTATTATTATTAACTTAATATTTGTCCATTTACAGCCACATTTTTTTTTGTGCATGGGTTTAATCCTTGCTTTTAGAGATTCTTATTTGCTTTTATGTTCTCAGTTAACTGTTGCTCTGCCTTGATTGTTTACTGAAATTATCATTTGCAAATATCAGCTGTCACTGGTCTTGCCATTCGTTGGTGTCGACTGGTTTCCTAGTGTGTGTTTTGTGATCCTTCCAAAGTGCCCGACTTTCTAGCTGTTATTCTGATCGTGTGGTGATTGTGTGTTTGTGGCTTCTACAATCGTTCATATTGTCTTTGGACTTAAAAACTGATTCCTTAGTTAATGGATTCTTCTGGGTTTACCTTTATTGTGCTTTTTTGCTGTTTACGATGGAATAATCCCTTTCTAACCACTGCAAGGGCGTATAGCCATAGCCAGATGGTCTCTCTGTCTCTCTCACACACATACACACACACACACACACACACACACACACATTAATGTAATGTGTTGTTTCCTTTGAACTACAGTGCTTGTATCCACTTTGGTATTTGGTATTAGTTTTGATTTGTTGGCATCTTGTTTCATGTTCTTTCCTTCTCTGTTGGCATCATTAAGCTGTTGTGTGTGTGTGTGTGTGTGTGTGTGTGTGTGTGTGTGGGGGGGGTGATATTGTGATGTTCAGGTTAATTGTAATCGTTCAGAAATAGTGCACAGATGCTGTAGTGCATTCAGTTTGGAGGACATGTTAGTGCTTCTCTACCTGTTAAGTGCCCATTTTTACATGTTAAATGGTACTTAATGATCTTTGACCTTTCACAAGGCAGAGTCTCATTAGGTCATGACATCTGTTTACATAGTTGATGCCGTGCATTGCAGTGACTTGTACAGTCGCTTTGAGTTGTTTAAAAGTTTAGAGATATGGTTAGACTACAAGACAGGCTACTAAATGGAAAGTCACATGTGGACATAAGTAAATATTGCCTTTGTGTGCTTTTTTTGTTTCGTTTGTAACATTTACATTACCCTTTCTCAGCCTTTCATGATAGCTAATTTCTCGAGTGCTGTTTAGATGAATGTTACCTACTCGGATGCTTTTGCTTCATTTGTTTCTGCTTTTGGCACCCCACTTTGGGATTCTGATAGCTTGTTTGTGTAGTTTTTTTATTTATCCAAATCTTGCAACTTTATTCACTGACCTGAAAAGTAACCAGCATGGCTTGCATGGTTTAAAATCTCCAAAAACTGTCCATTTGTTGTTTCTGGTGTACCTTTTGCAAACTGCTAACTTGCATCACTGCTAATGCAGCTTTATTTGCAGATCAATCAGGAGGGGCCAAGCCTACAGTGCTTCAGTGAGAACGTGCTGTTTTTCATTTTCTGTGCGCTCCTACCGGTTTCATTTTCACTGTCAGTATGAGAAATATTTATGATCGGTTTAGTAATATAGAGTGATAGACTAGAAATTTAAAAAGTTATTGCATTTCTAATCCCCTTTATTAAAAAGCCACAGGCAAAGTAGTCTTTTGTTAACAAATTCTTCCACAGCGGAAAATGAAAAGTCAGACAAAGGGGGGAATCCTTGCCTTAGGCCAGCTTTTCTGCCCTTTGACTTCTGTTGGTCTTCACAGGCAGACTGATGTGTTAGCTGAAAACCATAGGAACCTTCTTGTGTAACCTGTGAATGTTTGGTTAATTGGCCAGCATTTTCTTTGCATCTTGCTAGCTCGCACATTCCAAAGACAGCACATAACATTACACGGGAGAAAAGTGAGCTGTTTGATATTGTTCAGTAGAGAAAGGAAGGAAAGTAGAATTTTCAGAAGCACTAGAAGAGACAGGTGTTTGAAACTTAATCTGTTTAAAAATCCATTTTCAGATTTTATATATGTTGCGTCCATTAATTATGTTGCAGATTGATTAGTGGTAGGATATATATATAAAAATTTTTGAAACCTTATTTAATCTTAAATCACATCAACCTACAATGATATGTTGGAAGAAAATGTCTAGGTTTGTAAGCAGCTTAATTATCTTTAAACTGTATGTAGGCTTGCTCTTTTCAGTGACACGAGTACGTAAACTGATGACAGTAGATGCCATTCAGATTGGACCAGATTTGTTTAGAGGACTAGTACATTCCCACGAGTAGACCACAAATCAGTGTAAATAATGGAAGTAACATATGTGCTTGGCTGTGTGCACCTCTGTGCAGTGAAATAAATAGTAAAACTCTTCATCGTTCCATGGTTTCACTAAAGGACTCCTAGTCCTAGTTAAGAATAGCAAGTTAGGGCACACCACTCCGTTTGTCTCATTTGTTTTAGCATAGTGAGTTATGAAGTGTACAGTTTTCATCACAGTAATACCCTGGCTAGTGGTTTTGTCCACTGTTCATTATTGTTCTGTTAATGCTGTACTGGCAACTTCAGTTATATCTGTAATAAAGCAGGTGCGTTCCATATTTGTCCCTCCTGATTTGTTTTGCTTAACCGTGATGTGAAAGTACAGTCTGTATTTACTTCAGCTGCCATTTTGTTTTTGCTGTAATTTCAGCAGGCCAGTTTTGTCAGGAGTATATGGGGCATGGATTTACATGACCAGAACAGAATAATGCTAGGTTTCACTTGGCTTCCATAGAAAAGCACTTGCTGTGTACTCAAACTTGGTTTTCTCTGGCCTCATTTGACTTTTCAAGTAATAATGTAGAATACTCCTTGAACACTAGATTCTTTTATTAACTTTAAATAATATTCAGTTACTGGGACTCATAGGAAGATGTTCTTCATGCTTCACTGTTGCAGTCATCACATTTTGGGTCATCTGCCTGCAGTTAGCCCTCAGCTGGCCTGAATACCAGAGTCTTGGATTCCTGCGTCGGATGCTCTCTTCTTCCATGACGTCAGGTCGTCAAGGGTATAAAACATGCAGCCGATGCCATTACATCAGTCTTTCTTGTCGTGCGGTGCCCGAAGCAGAAGCATTTCACAAGTGATGGTCGGCTGACTCCTGAAATTTTCGTTTCTGAGTTTCAGAACTGAAGTCTTCAAAAAAAAAAAAAAAGATAAGTACCCCATTGGGGATCTGTTTTCTTGCTTCAACCGATGTCAGTAAAAGTTAACAATTGTCTTAACTGTGGAAAGCAAGTACCTCATAAAGATTTTCATTCGTACTGCATTCCCTGCATAGGCCCAGACCACTATGTCCCATGTTGTCGGTTTTGTGCCTTGTTCAACCCACGTACGACCTATCTTTGCAGCAAATTATTTTGGTACTCTGTATCCATACTCCGAAATGGCTTTGTTAAGCCATCTGACTACCGATCTTCCGAAAAAATGTAAGGATAAAGACAGAGACAGACCTCATAGGTCCAAAACTGCCGCCGATGCTTCCATTAAGCTAGTCGCCAGTCCGCCGGTATTCAATGAGGTGCTTTTGCAGCCCCTGATACCCAGTACTTTAGATTTGCAGGCCTCTACTGAGAGCCATACGGAGTCAGTTATGCCGCGAGATGCTTCTTCGACTATGGAACCTGCAGATGTCTCTACCTTGGATGGGTCCAGAGCCGCTGTGCAGGCACTGGCTTCTGAGGGTGTATTCAGGCCCACAAACTTGCATTTTAAACCGATGCTATCTTCCTCATCCAGGCCTAAAACTCACACCACGCCTAGAAAACAGATGTCCAAACCGCATGCTCAGGCCCATATGCCTAAAAAAACAAATGCTTAGAATGGCTGAAGATCTTATTACCTTAATTAGGGGAAGCCAGCTTTCCCCCTCTGAAACCTAGAACTGATTTTCCTTCTGATTCTTATCAGGAATCTGATATTTCTGTTACTTCTGATTACCAGGATTTACCCTTATCTACCTATGAAGATTCCATTCCCTCTGCTTCCCCTCCAGAAGATTTTTCTTTTGGTGAAACCTTGCACACACTCTTAGGGAGCATTTCTGCTCGGAAAGCCAGGATTACTCTGGCTCCAAAAAGAGGCTTGGGGAATTCTTGCTTCTTCCTCAATGCAGGCCATTAGTTATCCCTCCTGTTCTGGACATTGTAAATGATGCTTTCTTGGAATCTAGCCTTTCCCCAGACACTTTACCTCCAGCTCCCAGAAAACCTGACCGGTATTAGAGTACGTGACTCTCAAAAGATCCTCTTCAAGAATCCTACTGCGGATCCAGAGACCATTTCCCAAGGACCAAAAGACATTAAGGCTACTGCTGCCAAAAATCCTACCCCTTCTGGTAGAGATTCTAGTGCCTTGGATAGATTGGTTAAGAAGGTATACACTTCTGCTACTTTGTCCATCAGGGCTTTAAATTGCCAGCTTCATATGTTAAAGGACCAGCAGCATATTATGGGACTGCTTAAACAGAAAATGATGATGATTCCTGACTCTGCTGAACACAAAGAATTACAGGATTTAATGCATTCTGCAGAAGAAGTTGGTAAACATACTTTGCAGTGTGGTTTTGACTCTTTAGAAGCATCTTGCAGGCTGCTGTCACTGGGTCTGTACTTAGAAGGCATGCTTGGCTTAAGGAGCAAAGCTTGCCAGATAATGTTAAAGCTAAATTACTGGATGCTCCCTTAAACCAAGACCGCCAGTTTGGCAACAAAGCAGAAGTCGTCAAAAGGATGGAGGAAAAAGGTAAATCTATGCAAACTGTTAAAGATTTCCTATAAGTACAGCCTCCCAGATTTAGTAGGCATTGGCCTTCAAAGAATTGGTTCTTTACAGTCTCTTCCAGGCCTTCTCAGTCCAAACCCAGGAACAGCAGACCATCTAGGTTACAGTCTCAGGCTACGCATAGGCCTAAGCAGTGGGGGGCTCCCACTTCCAAAGCCGGAAGTAAGCCACCCCCCTACGGAAAAATGGCACAATTACTTAACCTTAACCCTTCCGAGCCCTGCTCAGCTGCCTGCTCCCTTAGGAGGAAAGCTCACCCTGCATGCAAAAAACTGGGAACTCATTACCAGGACAAATTAATTTTGAATATAGTTTCCCAATGATACAGATTCCACTTTCACACCCTACCAACCCCAAACGGCTGGCCAGACCTACCCCCAAATCAGTGGGTGGAGGCCCAACAGCAGGTTCTCTCTCTTCTAAGTATTAGGGCTATTCAACCTATCCCATCAGAAGAAAGGGGACAAGGTTTTTATTCAAGACTTTTCCTGGTACCCAGAAAAGACCACTCCTGGTGTCCTATCCTGGACATCTCTATTCTAAGCACCTTTCTGGTAATCCAAAAATTCAGAATGCTAACACTTCAACAGCTGCTTCCTATGCTGGGCAAAGATGGCCGGTTGGCAACCTTAGACTTAAAGGAAGCTTACCTGCACATTCCAGTAAGAGAAGCTTGCAGGAAATACCTACGCTTCAGGACAGGCTCCATCCACTGTCAGTTCTCTGCACTTCCCTTTGGCTTATCTACTGCACCCAGGGTATTCGCAAAGTGTCTAGCTCCAGCCATTGCATTTCGCAGGCAGAGAAATATTCAAATATACCCATACTTGGACGATTGTCTGATTCAGGCAGAAAGCCAGAACTTGCTATTAAAACATCTGGAATTCATAAAGAAACTTCTAACCTCACTGGAGTACACCATAAACGAAAAAAAATCTTGCCTAGTACCCTGCCAACAGATTGTATTCCTGGGAGCAAGCTTGAACACAACTTTCCAGATGCATCTCTGGAGTGAGGAAAGCCAAGTTTATTTGACAACCTACTTCAAAATATTGGACACAAAGACCCAGCTATCTGCAAGGAAAATTCTGAAAGCCCTGGGGTTCATGGCCTCTTGCATTCTACTAATTCCATATGCAAAACTGCATATGAGGGAAACTACAATGGTATCTAAAAAGCCTATGGTGTCAAACTTCCTAGGGCCTGGAATCGATGATTCCTATCATTCCTTCTATAAAGACATAGTTCCTTTGCTGGGCAGTGGCCTGCTACCACAAGGGGCTCCCTTTCTCTCTACCCCCTGCTGCCCAAACCCTAACAGACTCATCAGACTATGCATGGGGGGGCTCACTTGGCAGGGCAATGCATTCAGGGCAAATGGAACCCGAGACAGATGCACCTGCATATCAACCAAAAAGAAATGTTAGCTGTACAGAATTCCCTGACAGCCTTCAAAGACCGCATTCTTCCAGGACAACTATTGGTAGAGACAGACAACACCACAGTTATGTGGTACATAAACAAGCGGGGAGGAACCCACTCGTACCCTCTCTGCAGACTAACCATGGCTCTGTGGAACACAGCCTTGAGTTACTAAGTGCACCTACAAGCTCAATTCCTGCCAGGCAAGCTAAATTCACTAGCAGATGACCTAAGCAGAACTGTCATGGACCCATACGAATGGAAACTGGAACCAAAAATATTCAACCTCTTGAGGAGCAAACGGACTCCAGAGGTAGACCTGTTTGTCTCCCCTCAGAACTACCAATTGGACAAATTCTGCACAAGGACTTCCCACAGTCAAGCTTGGAAAGTGGATGCCCTGTCCTTTACCTGAGAAAGCCTCTCTGTTTATGCCTCCCCCCCCCCCCTGCCTCTCCTCTCGAAGGTTCTGCAAAAGATCAAACAGGACAAGCCAAGGACATTACTGATTGCACCAGACTGGCCACGCCAGCACTGGTACACCCTCTTGTGCAGTGTGACACTGCTGGAACCATGGCACCTGCCTCAGACCCCTTCCCTGCTGTCCCAGCAGGCGGGCCAGATTCTGCACCCTCATCTTCAAACCCTGAACCTTGCAGCCTGGCTAATTCCTTGAGCACCCCAATAGCATCCCTCAGTAAGCAGGTGCTAGATGTCATTCTGGAGGCAAGGAGACCTAGTACTAGAAAATCCTATCCTGAAAAATAGAAAAGATATTGTTCCTGGAGCCAGACTCTGGGATGAGCACAACGGTGCCCAGCTTACCTCATATTCTTCAGTACTTAACAGAAATGCTCCACAAGGGCCTGTCCTTTTTGTCAATTAAAGTTCATGCTTCTGCCATTTCAGCACATTATAATACTGAGCCACCCCTCTTCTCTCACCCCCTGCTAAAGCAATTCCTTAGAGGGGTCAAAAATATAAGACCCCCCAGGAAGAGAGCCCCTACTCCAGCCTGGGACCTTAACTTTGTATTGGAAAAGCTCACTCTCCCTCCCTTTGAGCCAGCTGCAACTACAGAGTTGAAATTCCTTTCTTGGAAAACAGCCTTCCTTCTAGCCATCACTTCAGCAAGAAGAGTGTCTGAATTACAGGCCCTCATGGCAGTGGAGCCCTTCATTATCTTCCATGCAGACAGGGTTTCCCTCAGGACCAATCCTTCCTTTATGCCCAAGGTGGTGTCTAGTGTGGCCCTAATTCAGTCCATTCATTTGCCTACCTTTTTCCCAAGTCCACAAAACAAAGGTGAACGAATACTGGACTCTTTGGACATGCACAGACAACTTCAATTTTATATGGACAGGACTAAGCCTCTCAGAAAATCTGAACAGCTGCTAGTTGGCCTTGCTGCAGGGGCAGAGGGGAAAGCCATTTCAAAGCAAACCATTTCTAAATGGATAGCCCATTGCATTCATTTCTGCTACAAGCACCATGGAAAACCTACCCCACAGGGGATAAGATCACATTCCACCAGGGCTGCAGCTACCTCTACAACCTTTCTCAGAGTAGTCTCTACCAGGGACGTCCTAGAAGCTGCTACCTGGAGCTCTGTACATACCTTCACCAAGCATTACCACATGCCTGTGTTTTCTAAATCTGGAGCTGGTTTTGCCACTGCAGTCTTGCAGGGCTTAATAGCTGGCCCTAATGCTCTGCAACTTCCTCCTCCCTTCCTTAGCTTTGGGAATCAACCCAAATGTGATGACTGCAACAGTGAAACTCGAAGAACATAGTACAGTTGTGTACACCTGCGATAAATGTAGATGTTAGAGTGTATTCACTGTTGCAGTCCTGGTTACCCTTCCTCCAGCCCCCTGACTTCTCTTGGCTCTACCTTTCCTTCTTGGTTGGTGCATTTGCTTTTTGATGGAGATGTACCATAACATATAATTGCTTCCCATTGTGGGGGGCACCTGACATCTGGGGCAAGAAAAACTGATGTAATGGTGTCTGCTGCATGTTTTATACCCCTGGCAACCTGACATCATGGAAGAAGAGACCACATCCGACGCAGGAATCAAAGACTTTGATATTCAGGCTGGCTGAGGGTTACCTGCAGGCAGATGACCCAAATGTGATGACTGCAATAGTGAATACACTCTAACATCTACATTTATGGTAGGTGTACACAACTGTACTGTACTAGGCTTATGGTCCTTGGGCCCGTACAAGACTAGCTGAGTTCTACCCTCATTTCCAGGATGAGCACCAGTTGCCCCTGTCCAAGAGGGACACAGGTGGAACCCCCAGGGTGAATTTACTATTACCCTTCCAATCGTCCAGACTGTGTTTGAAGAAGGCCAGTAAGGTGCTCTGTTTAACATGAAGTGGGAGTGCATTCCAAAGGTGTGGCAACCTCTGCGAGATGGATCTGTCCCTTCAGCAGGTTACATAAATGTTATATACCAGGTTAATCTTTAGAGCAAGTAACCCATGTATCATTTGACTTGTGGATATGCAGCATTTCCAATAAAGCGGTGTCAAAGTTTGCCTTGTATGCCAGGCATAGATCACCTCTGAGTAGTCTGTATGAAACAGGATAAAGTGACAGTGATTTCAGATGATCCACATAGATCAGATGCTGAAGACCTTAAATTTTCCTTGAGGAACCTTTGTGGTCTCTCCAATTGCTGTAAGTACTTGGTAAGGTACATGCCAAAAGGGATGTTGTACTCCATTATTGGCTTGATGAGGGAAGAGTACAGAGGTTATAACTTTATTTCTGCACGCAATGCCCTTACCCATCAGATGAGCAATAGAATGCCCTTCTTACCACTGTGGAGACATTGTGATCGAAGGCAAGGTTGCGATCAACCTGTGTGCCCAGGTTTTTCACTGCTGATTGCGTACTTGGGGGTGGTGATTTTGATGTGGTAGTTAGCAGGAACATCACACTTACCGAAAGAGGTGATGATACATTACTTTGTATTGAGTTTAATGCCATGACTTTGGCACCAGTCATTTGTTAAACTATTTTCATCTGGCCAAAGTATTCCTGCATCTGTATTGTTTGGTTTCTGTCCTGTGTTTTAAATCCGATATACCTGTTGCTCAGGCTGCTGCAGGGAGGTTGACCTACTGCCAGCTGTAATATTAAGAAAAGATAAGTGTTTATTCTCATTTTTTGTCTGCATTTTGATGTAATCTCTCTCTCTAATCTGTACAACTGTACTGATTTTTCTTCTTGTTTGTCCCCACCCACCCTGATGCTCTTCATGTTTCACTGTTGCAGTCATTACATTTGGGTAATCTGCTGGGAGGTTGCCCTCAGTCTGCCTGATTAACAAAGTCTTGGGTCCTGCGTCGGTTGCTGTCCCTTCTTCCATGACGTCAGCTTGTCACAGGTGTAAAACATGCAGCCGATGCCATTACATTAGTCTTTCTTGCTGCGCGGTTCCCGAAGCAGAAGCAGTTCGCAAGTGCCGGTTGGCCGACTCCAGAAATTTTCGTTTTTGAGTTTCAGAACCAAAGTCTTCAACTAAAAGCCAAGTACCCTGTTGGGGGAAACTTTTTCTTGCTCCTTACTGATGTCAGTAAAAGTTAATAATTGCATTACTTGTGGGAAGCAAATTACCTCATAAGGAATTTCATTTGTACTGTATTCCTTGCCTAGGCCCTGACCACAACGTACCTTGCTGTCGGTTTTGTGCTAAATTTAATCAATGCACTATTAAACGGTATATTTTTGCTTCTAAATATTTTGGCTTAAGATTTAATTATCCAGAAATGTCGGTTAGCAATCAGACTACCGGAATACCTAAAAAACGCAAAGAAAAAGAGACAGACTAGGTCCAAAGCTGACTGTTTCTCCTAGGCCAGTCGCCAGTTCACCGGTACTCGGCGAGGAGCTTTCTCAGTCCCTGATACCCGCTACTTCTAATTCTCAGGCGTCTACTGAGACCCATTCGGAGTCCGGAATGCCGCGAGAAGCTTCAATTATGGAACTTGTGGATGTCTTTACCTGAGATGGGTCTGGAGCCGCTGTGTTGGCACCGGCTTCTGAGGGTGTTTTCAGGCCTACAGATTTGTATATTAGACCGACACCATCTTGAAAGTTAAGGCCAAAATCTAAATCTGTGTCTAAAAAACCTACGCCTGGGCCACATGTGCAGGCCCCTATGCCTAAAAAACAAATTATCAAAATGGCTGAAGATTTAATTACTCTGATCAGGGGTAGCCCCCCCCCCCCCCCCCCGTAAGAGGCCTAGGCAAGACACTGATTATGAATCTTCTGAACAGGATTCTATTTCTTCTGACTGTTCTAATGAACCGGATTTATCTATACCTACTTATGAGGACTCTGATGCAGAAGATTCCATTCCTTCTGCTTCTCCCCCTGAGGGTTTTTCTTTTGGGGAAACTTTACACACCTTAAGGGAACATTTCCACTGGGAAAGTCAGGATTTCTCTGAATCTAAAAAGAGACTTAGGGATTTTCTTCTTCCTCAGCATAGGCCTTTGGCTATACCTCCTGTTCTAGACATTGTTGATGTTTTTCAAGAATCTAGTATGGCTTCTGATTCTCTGCCTCCGGTTCCTTGTAAACAAGACAGATACTACAGGGTTCCTGACTCCCACAAATTCCTTTTCAAAAATCCTATTGCAGACCCTGAAACTATTTCTCAGGGTCCCAAGGGCATTAAGGCCTCTACTGCTAAAATCCTACCCCTTCTGATAGAGATTCCAGGGCTCTGGATAGATGGGGTAAGAAGGTTTACACTATTGCAACCTTGGCAATCAGGGCTTTAAACTGTCAATTTCATATGCTTAAATATCAACGGCATATCATGGGACTGCTTAAACAGAAAATGATCATTTCTGACTGTGTGGAAAATAAAGATTTACAGGATTTATTGCATTCAGCTGAACAAGTTGGAAAACACTTTGCAATGTGGATGTCCTTCAAGGATGCATCTGCAGTCCTAACAAATGGGTTGTCCTGGCCTCAGGCAGCCCTTCGGTCGGCCGGATTCCAAAGTCTGGGTCTGGCCTCGGACTTCACCCGACGTCATAGCTGCAGTTCTTTGGGTATAAAGGCATCAGCCGATGCCATTTTCCTCAGTCTTTCTTGCCGCGTGGCGCCCGAAGCAGAAGCTGTTCGCAAGTGCCGGTCGGTCAGATCCAGAGATTGCTACTACCGAAGACTTCTAAAAAGCTAAGTACCCCGTTGGGGACTCTTTCTTGCCTCAGCCGATGTCAGAAAAAGTGAATAACTGTTTAACTTGTGGGAAACAAATACCTCATAAAGACTTCCACTCTTACTGCCTACCTTGTTTAGGCCCAGACCACGACGTAGCAGCTTGTTTAGCCTGTGCTTCCTTCAACCGACGGACGCTTAGACGTCGGTCGGAGTTTGCAGAGGAGTTTTTCGCCCGCTTTTGCTTATATCATGCCGTCGGAGACTCCGACTTCACATTTAGCTAAAAAGCATAAGGAAAAGGACCGACACTCGCGGTCCGCGGTTTCGGCCGAAACAGCGGTTAAGCCAACCGCGAGTGTCTCGGTTTCGGCTGAAACCGAGTCTGCGGTTCTTCCTTCGGCTGAAAGCATGCCTCCTACTAACGAGGCCTCTTCCAGCATGGCTGAATCTGCTACTGAAATTCCACCTGCTCTTACAGTTTCTCAGGATTTATCAGATACTATTCCCCTAGATGTATCTACTCCTGCACGTGGAGCTGCTAGGCCCCCTGCATCCATGTCAATTAAGGCCTTTGCCAGGGCTAAAGCAGCTAAATCTTCCAAGCCCCCTCCAGAGAAGAGGCCTAGAGCAGAGCCCCCTGAGCCGGTTTCTACTGATTACTCCTCAGATGAATCAGAAAATACAAACCCTCCTGAGGGCCCTTTTTCTCCATATGAGGACTCTGATGCAGAAGACTCCATTCCTTCTGCCTCTCCTCCTGAGGAATTTTCTTTTGGGGAAACCTTGCATGCTATGAGGGAACAATTTCAATGGCAGGGCCAGGATTTTTCAGACTCTAGGAAAAGGCTTAGGACTTTTTTGCATTTGCCACAGCATAGGCCTTTAGCCATTCCTCCAGTACTTACAGTTGTGGATGATGCATTTAATGATGCTTTTACTGCTCCTGATTCACTCCCTCCGGCCCCTGCTAAGCCCGACAGATACTACAGGGTTCCAGACACACATAATCACTTGTATAAGGCTCCTTTTGCAGATCCTGAAACTATTTCACAGGGTCCTAAGGCTGTAGCAGCTACCTCTGCCAAAAACCCACTCCCATCTGAAAGGGAATCTAGGGCCTTGGAGAGATGGGGTAAAAAAGTTTATACTTCTGCTACGCTTTCGGCTAGGGCCTTAAACTGTCAATTCCACATGATTCAGTATCAGGAATTTGTTAGATCAGTTATCTAAAAATCTGTCCTCGCCTGAACCTTTAGACCGAAAGTCTCTTCAGGAAATGGTACATAACATTCAGCAGGTCAGTAATCATTCCTTAAAATGCGGCTATGATGCACTGGAGGCCTCCTTTAGATCAGCTATGGCTGGTACAGTGATCAGAAGGCATGCATGGTTAAAAGAGCAGTCCTTACCAGACCATGTAAAATCAAAGCTCCTAGATGCTCCCATGGATAAACACAATTTGTTTGGCTCACCTGCACAGCAAGTGCTGAAGAAGGTGGAAGAGAAGGCAAAATCTGTCCAGACAGTCGAGGATTTCTTACAGGTCCAGCCTCCAAGGTTTAGTAGGAACTGGCCTTCCAAGAATTGGTCCTTTCCAGACACCAACAGAGCACAGAGAGGCAGGAATAGGCGCACAAGAGGCAGAGGTCAATCCAGAGGTGCCTACAGGGGACGCCAGTGGCAGCCTAACAACCAGCGCAGTACTGCTGCAGATCCAGCCACTACCACTTCCACAGGACAATCACAGTGACTTGGCTCTGAAGCCGCCTACCAGGGAACAACTAGAAGCACCCTTAGGTGGAAAAGCTAGCCTTATTTTCAGTAAACTGGCATTGCATTACAGGAGACAAATGGATTTTACAGACAATAGACAAAGGTTACAGGTTTCACTTCCATACTCTACCAAGGAAGAGAGGAATGCCAAACCTACCTCCAAATCAAAAGGCAAACGCTCTAGAACAAATAGACAATACCAAAAAAGAGAGGAATGCCAAACCTTCCACCAAGCCAGAAATCAGAGGCTCTAAAACAAATCATCAGTTTACTAAGGATGAGAGCAATAGAAAAGGTACCATCTATGGAACAAGGCCAAGGATTTTACTCCAGACTATTCCTTGTACCAAGAAAAGAAAATCAATGGAGGCCTATTCTCGATTTGTCCGCACTGAACACATACCTCATTGTTCCAAAATTCAAAATGCTGACCCTACAACAACTTCTTCCCATGTTGGGCAAGGAGTCTTGGCTGGTGACTCTAGATCTCAAGGAAGCATACCTGCACGTCCCTATATGACCAGATTGCAGAAGACACCTCAGATTTCTTGCAGGATCAGAGCATTATCAATTCTCAGCATTGCCCTTTGGCTTATCTACTGCGCCCAGAGTATTCACAAAATGCCTGGCATCAGTAATTGCTCATTGCATGCTTCAGGGAATTCAAATCTACCCATACCTGGACGACTGCCTAATACAAGCGGACAACAAGACAAAATTAATAAAGGATTTGGCCAATGTCATACAACTGCTGCAAGCCTTGGGATACACAGTCAACATACAAAAATCAAGACTAGTGCCATCCCAAAGGATAACATTTTTGGGTGCAGAACTGGACACAATAACTCAGATGGCTTTTCTCACAGAGAAAAAACAAAAGCAACTACCAGTCTATTTCATGGCATTAACAAGACAAACTCAGCTTACTGCAAGGAAAGTCCTGCAGGCCCTGGGTTACATGGCATCCTGCATAATATTGATCCCAAATGCCAGGCTGCATATGAGAAAGTTACAATGGTACCTAAGGAATGTATGGTCTCAACACAGACACAGTCTAGAAGCCCAGATACCAATCATTCCATGTCTGAAAAAGAATTCCTGTGGTGGGCTCAGGCCTGTCAGATAAACAGAGGATTGCCTTTCCACAAACCACATCCAAGGCAGACCATCACCACGGACGCCTCAGACCTAGGCTGGGGGGCACACATGGAAGACAAGTGTATCCAAGGCCTATGGTCACAAGACCAGCTGAAACTACACATAAATCTAAAGGAGATGCTGGCAGTGAAACATGCAATCGAGGCATTCAGACCATTCATCCAGCAAGGACACCTGCTGATAAGGACGGACAATACCACAGTCATGTGGTACATCAACAAACAGGGAGGCACACATTCATACCCTCTATGCCGGATGGCAATGGACCTGTGGAACTTGGCCCTGAATCTCAACATCCAACTGCAGGCCAGATTCGTACCAGGAAAAGAGAATTCACTAGCAGACAGCTTAAGCAGAACTACCACGGATGCTCACGAATGGATGCTGCATCCAGACATCTTCAAAAACATAACAAAGAAATGGGGAATGCCAGAGATAGACCGGTTTGCCTCCCCACACAACCACCAACTGAAGAAATTCTGCTCAAGAGTATACCACCCACTTGCCTGGAGGGTGGACTCCCTTTCTTTCAGCTGGAAGGACCTGACAGTATATGCCTTTCCACCTCTTCCTTTGATGTACAAAGTTCTACTGAAGATCAGAGAGGAACAGCCAAAGGTAATTCTGATAGCTCCAGACTGGCCAAGGCAACATTGGTACCCACTACTGAGAAGCATGTCTCGGACGCATTCATGGCATCTACCTCTATGTCCTTTACTTCTAACGCAGAACAATTACAAGACCCTGCATCCAAACTTAAAAACACTGCAGCTAACTGCTTGGAAAATTGCATAAAACAAAACCAACTTGATTTATCTCAGAGGGTTAAGGACATTATCCTGCAGGCTCGCAGACCCTCCACAAGGAAAACATATTCAGCCAAATGGAAAAGATTCCTCATTTGGAGTGCAGAAAAGGGAGAAAATGTCACACTAGCAAACCTAGCACACATCCTGGAATACTTAGCAGAACTGTTCCACAATGGCCTGTCCTATTCTTCCATTAAGATACATGCATCAGCAATTTCAGCAGAGTACAACATGGATCCTCCTGTCTTCTCTCATCCTCTCCTCAGACAATTTTTGAGAGGGATCGAAAATGTAAAGCCTCCAAGGAAACCACCTTTGCCTGCATGGGATCTCAATTTTGTGCTAGAAAAATAAACACTTCCGCATTTTGAACCAGCAGCCACAGCAGACTTACAGTTCTTATCTTGGAAAACTGCCTTCCTGCTAGCAATCACTTCAGCAAGAAGGGTATCTGAGTTACAGGCATTAATGGCAGTGCAGCCTTTCCTTATCTTCCATCAGGATAGAGTGTCTCTGAGAACCAATCCTACTTTTATGCCAAAGGTGGTATCCAGGGTATCCTTGAACCAAGCCATACATTTACCTACATTCTTCCCCAACCCACAGAACAGGGGGGAAAAACTACTACACACCTTGGATGTACACAGACAACTGCGCTACTATCTGGACAGAACCAAGGCCTGCTGAAAAACTGACCAGCTTCTGGTAGCATATGCAACAGGAGTGCAAGGAAAAGCAATTTCAAAACAGACAATCTCAAAATGGATAGGAAATTGCATTCGATTCTGCTACTCATTTCATGGAAAGACAACTCCTGAAAATATCAGGCCTCACTCCACAAGAGCTACAGCCACCACTACAGCTTTCCTACGAGGAGTGGCTACCAAAGACATTTTAGAAGCTGCTACTTGGAGCTCCGTGCATACATTTGCCAAGCATTATAATCTTCCTTTATACTCCAGATCCCGAGCAGGTTTTGCAACTGCTGTTTTACAAGGGATCTTAACTACACCATCATTATCTTAGTGCCTCCTTCCCCAGTTTGGCTATGGTATTCTACCCATTTGTTATGACTGCAGATGCATCCTTGAAGGACATAGTACAGTTTTGTACCTACCATAAATGTAGATGTCCGATAGGTATGCATCTGCAGTCAGGATTACCCACCCTCCTTCCCCTCTGTGGTATTCCTAGGGTACTTACCCTCTTTTAGCTAGCTGGGGGAATCTATTATGGTGTATTTGTTTGTATGTATATATGTATATATATTTTGCTTTCTACTGTTTGGAATTATCTGCATTTATCCAAATTTAGCCTTCCTAGAGGGCACCTGGCATCTGGGGCAAGAAACACCTGAGGAAAATGGCGTCGGCTGATGCCTTTATACCCCAGCAGCTATGACGTTGGGTGAAGTGCGACATCAGCCGAGGCCAGACCCAGACTTTGGAATCCGGCCGACCGAAGGGCTGCCTGAGGCAGGACAACCCATTTGTTACGACTGCAGATGCATACCTATCGGGCATCTACATTTATGGTAGGTACAAAACTGTACTTTCTTCTTGGAGCTCATGTAAAATGCAGCCCGGGACACCGTCCGGTCCCATTGATGCTGTGTTTTTTGCTTTGGAGAGGGCAGCTCTCACCTGTGCATCTGTGATGTCAGGGAGGCTACACTCTGTTGGGGTAGTCATTTGCTCATTTGAGGGGGAGGGGGGGAGAAGATCAGATAAAAAAACTCTACCCCCTCCGTCTAATTGTACATTAAAGCGACTCCAGCTACAAAGGCAGAGTAAAGCATCTTTAAAGACAAACAAGTACAACAGCCTCATGGTCAGGCCTCCATGCCCAAAAAACAGATGCTCAAAATGGCTGAGGACTTACTTTGATCAGGGGTTCCCATCCCCCTCTTGATGAGGCCTAGGCAAGAGACAGAATATGAATCTTCAGATCAGGTTTCCATTTCTTCTGACTCCTCTTCTGATCAGGAATACTCTGTTCCTCCCTATGAGGATTCTGATGCTGAAGAATCTATCCCTTCAGCCTCTCCACCTAAGGATTACTCTTTTGGGGAAACCTTGCATACCATGAGGGAACATTTCCACTGGGAGAGCCAAGATTATTCTGAATCTAAGAAAAGGCTCAGAGACTTCCTTTTACTCCCACAACACAGGGCCCAACACAGGGCCCTAGCTATTCCGCCTGTGTTAGACATTGTAGATGTATTTTCAGAGTCCAGTCTGACCCCTGACTCCTTACCTCCAGCTCCTGTTAAGCCGGGCAGGTACTACAGGGTGCCTGACTCTCATAAATTCCTTTTCAAAAACCCTGCTGCTGACCCAGAAACTATTTCTCAGGGTCCCAAAGGGGTCAAGGCATCCACTGCAAAAAACCCTACCCCCTCCGACAGGGATTCTAGGGCATTAGACAGATAAGGAAAGAAGATTTACACCTCTCCTACCTTGGCTATAAAGGCTTTAAGTTGTCAGTTTCATATGCTCAAATATCAGCAGTATATTATGTCACTGCTTAAACAGAAAATGTTGATAAATTCTGAAGGTGCAGAAATCAAAGAAATGCAGGATTTATTGCATGCAGCTGAGCAAGTTGGAAAGCATATTTTGCAGTGTGGTTTTGATTCTTTGGAGGCCTCCTGCAGGGCCGCTGTCACGTGTTCTGTCATTAGGAGGCATGCTTGGTTAAAGGAACAAAATCTGCCAGATCATATTAAAGCAAAATTATTAGATGCTCCATTACAGCATGATACTTTGTTTGGTGTTAAAGCAGAAGAGGTGTTAACATGGAGGACAAAGCTAAATCTATGCAAACAGTCAAGGATTTCTTACAGGTACAGCCTCCGATTTAGCAGACACTGGCCTACAAAGAATTGGTCCTTTCCAGTGTCAGACAACAAAGGGGGCAGATACAGACGCCCAAGAGGCAGACCCCAGCCCCAAGGTTCATACAGGTCTAAACAATGGGGTGCTTCTACCTCCAAAAGTGGAGACGACAAATCACAGCCTTACAAGAAACAGTCCCAATGACTTCCCTCTGCCTGCGCCAAGCCCTTACCTTCTGGCAGCACCTTTAGGGGGAAAACTAGCACTTTTTTTCTCAAAATTGGCACATAGTAACCCAGGAGAAATAGGTCTTAGACATAGTGTCACAGGGCTAAAAGTTTCACTTTCATACCCTGCCAAGGGCAAACGGTTGGCCAGACCTACCAAAAAAACATTGGGCAGAGGCACAAAAACAAGTCTCATCCCTCATGGACATGAGGGCCATTCACCAAGTACCAGAACAAGAGCAAGGACAAGGATTTTATTCAAGACTGTTCTTGGAACCCAGAAAGGACAAAGCCTGGAGACCAATACTGTACCTATCTATTCTAAACGCATATCTGGATATACCAAAATTCTAAATGTTGACTTTACAGCAGCTTCTGCCCATGCTGGGCAAGAAGGCTTGGCTTGTGACTTTAGACCTAAAAAAAGGCATAACCTGCATGTCCCAGTCAGACAAACATGCAGACGATACCTCCGATTCAAAGCTGGCTCAATGCACTACCAATTCTCTGCACTGCCCTTTGGTTTATCTACTGCGGCCAGGGTCTTCACAAAGTGCCTGGCAGCAGTAATTGCATTCTGCAGACAAAGAGGTATACAAATATATCCTTAATTGGATGAATGCCTCATACAAGCAGAGAACAAGGACATTCTACTACAGCATCTGGCGTTTGTAAAGAGATTACTACCATGCCTAGGGTACACAGTCAATGAACAGAAATCAAAACTAGTACCCTCTCAAGAGATAATATTCCTGGGTGCAAGCTTTAATACAACTGCCCAGATGGCTTATCACACGCCAGACAAACAAAGGCAACTGACTACCTATTTCAAACTGTTGGCAACAAAGGCTCAGTTATCTGCAAGAAAAAATCTGCAGGCTTTGGGCTTCATGGCATCCTGCATTCTACTACTTCCATATGCAAGTCTGCATATGAGGAATCTTCAATGGTACCTAAAAAGTGTTTGGACTCAGCATTGCCACAGCCTGGAAACAATAATTACTCTCATTCCCTGCCTGCAACAGGAGTTTAGATGGTGGGCGAAAGCCGGTCACCTGAACAAACGACAGCCATTCACCTTACCCCCAGCCAGGCAGACATTGACAACGGACGCATCAGATTATGCCTGGGGGGGGCACATATGGCAGGAAGATGTATTCAAGGCACATGATCCGCCATCCAAATGCATCTACATATCAATCAAAAAGATGCTAGCTGTTCAGAATGCCCTGACAGCCCTCAAGGACCTACTTCATCCGGGACAACTACTGATAAAGACAAGACAATACCATGGTCATGTGGTATATAAACAAGCAGGGAGGCACTCCTTCTTACCCCTTCTGCAGACTAGCCATGACTTTGTGGGACACAGCATTGACTTACCAAGTACATCTGCAGGCACAGTTCCTGCCAGGAAAGGTAAATACTCTGGCAGACGAACTAAGCAGAAACCTCATGGATCCCCACGAGTGGGAATTGGATCCACAAGTCTTCAACATGAAAACAAGGAAATGGGGATGCCCGGACATAGACCTATTTGCCTCTCCTCACAACTGTCAACTAAAGAGATTCTGCACAAAGACTTATCACAGACAAGCATGGAAAGTGGATGCCCTCTCTTTCAGCTGGAAAAACTTAACAGTATATGCCTTTCCTCCCCGAGGTACTCCTAAAGGTTAGACAAGAGAAGCCAAAAATTATACTGATTGCCCCAGACTGGCCCCCCAGTATTGGTATCCAATCCTAAGGAACTTGTCTCAATGCCCAGCCTGGACCTTACCTCAAATACCTCACCTACTGTCCCAACAAAACAATCCGATCCTGCACAGCCAACTCAAGACCTTAAATTTGGCAGCATGGCAGATAATGTAGTCCTACAAAACACACCTCTCACTAAAGCAGTGATGGATGTCATTTTGGAGGCCAGGAGGCGTAGTACTAGAAAATCTTATGCTGGAAAATGGAAGAGATTCTGTGCCTGGAACCGGGCACAAGGAATTGACACAGCAGTACCAAATATTCCTCAGATTTTGCAATACTTAGAGATGCTGGACAAAGGCCTATCCTTTTCATCATTTAAAATACATGCCTCTGCCATTTCGGCTCATTACGATACAGAGCCACCAATCTTTTCTCATCCTTTAAGGCAATACCTCCGAGGAGCCAAAAACTTAAGCCCTCCAAGGAGATCACCAATACCTGCGTGGGACCTCAATTATGTTTTGGAAAAACTCACTCTGCCCCCTTTTGAGCCAGCCACTACAGCTGATATAAAGTTTTTATCTTGGAAAACAGCTCTGCTCCTAGCAGTAACCTCTGCAAGACGAGTCTCAGAGCTACTGGACTGTTTTGGCAAATACAACAAATTAATGCATTTAGATTCGCAAACCTTTCTTCCCAGCTCAGATACGAGGAAATGGACTTGTATCTCAGAAGCACATTGATGTCTATTCATCATAAAAGTGTGCAGCTAGTCATGCTGAAGTCAGGCTGTTTGTAGCAAGAGTTTGATTCTGTTGAATAGACAGTGAGGCACTTGCATCATATCAGACATACGAGACAGAAGCGCACAATATGTACATGTTTTCTCTGTCCTGTGTGTGTGTTAGTGTACTAGTCACACGTAGTATGTACTGAGCTGCTTATAGTTTTCTTATAGAATGCCTTTAGAGTGCTACTGGTGGGTGTTAACATTTAATGTCCATATTTAGACGATGACCATTTTGGGAGGAGCAGTAGAGGATTTTTAGTTGAGAAGAAAAAAAAAAATACTGAATAGCTGTGCAGGTTTGTTTAAGCAGTTAGTTAAGGTGAAGCACCATGCAAAAGGAACATTGTAGGCATTTTACTAAATCATCGTTAATGCTCAAGAGATTCCGTAGGTCATGCTTTTCTGCATTTCTGAAGTTTTAAGAAATTAGCAACACTGTTACTAAGCAAAAAAAAAACTAACTGGTAAACGCCCAGTATAGAGTTCCAAACAAAACAGTCCAGGAGAGTAAAAAGCGAAAGGAACTCACAAAGTGATGTAAAAATAAGTTTAATAGCAAAGCTTTCGAGATGATGAAACCCTTCAGTGCTTAAAGGAATACTAACGCACATTTTTATGTATACACCAGAAGAACAAATTCAAACCAATGGGAGAGCAGCAATAATTAAAATAAATGATTGAGTGCTTGTTAAATGGAAAAAGATACCTTCCCTTAAGAACAGGTTTTAAACTCTCATATCTTTCAGCCCAGGGGGCACATCTGCCTGAAAGTAATTAATCCATCTGTACTCTGCATTCTCAGTATTCAATATCCCCTCTAATACTTTCAGTAGTTTTTATAACCCTAAATGTAAAACTGTGTTTTATGAGTTTGATATCTTTAGCTAAGGCATTACTCTCTACTTCCCTACGTATGTCAGATAGGTGTTGAGCTATCCTTTCTTTTAACATCCTGTTGGTTTTTCCAGCATAAAATGAAGTAGATTTTTCACTGGTGGCTAAGTAAACCATGTTCTTGGTTTTACAAGGGGCAAATGTGTGAAAATGAAATGCCTTGTATTAGGGTGTACAAAAACATTTTTCTTTATGTAGTGACAAAACTGGCAATCATAGCAAGGCACAGTATTTTTAGTTTTTATTATAACATTCTTAAAGTACATATATAGGTCTTCTTTATAATGGCTGTTTCGGATTCTTACATTTCCTAAATGCAAAACTAGGTGATGAACCTACAATTTTTTTACCACATCAGATATACATAGTATAGACCAATTTTGTCTTAAGTTGTTTAACCCTATTGGTATGTGCATTATGTTGCGTAATGCATCTAAACTTATTTCTGGACGTACTGTCCATATTATTTATAGTCCCATTAGTTGGACTTTCTTCTATATCTGAGAAATATGGCCTAGCTAGTCCATCTCTTTCACTCAACACTTGTTTTTTTTTTATTTCTTTTCTTTTAACAGTTAATACTATAGCCCCTATTTTTAAACTCTGTGACCATCTCATCTAGCTGTTTGATACAATCGGATATATCTATATTTAGGTGACTGGCTCTAAGGAATTGACTGCACAATGCCTTTGTATATATGGGAGTGCATAAACATCTAGCAGTTTGAACTTCTTTTCTGTAGATTCTAGTACCTATCGTATTATCTTTAATATAAACATTAGTATCCAAGAAGTTTGTCTGATTTTGAATAACTAGGTTTAAGCTTCAAGAAGGTAGGAGTTGAATCAATATATGTAAAAGAAGATGCTAAAGTTTCAGTACTGCTCTGCCACACTAAAAAAACATCATCCACAAAGTGCTTAAACTTTGTTTCTAGCAAAAGCACTAGTGTCAGAGAATGTATTCTCATCTTCCCAGATGGAAAGTGCAAGATTAGCATAAGTGTTGGCAATGGCTGTACCCATTGCCACTCCTTTCACCTGATGGTATAGGATTTTATTATACAAAAATACAGGTAATTCTCCATTAATGGGGCAGTAGGCAAAATATGCAGTTGATGTGAAGTCACTGCTGCGTAGGTTTCTGTGGTTTTAATTTTGTATTCGTTGTCACAGTATTCATTTTTTTCACGTCAGTACTTCTTATTTTATTCTGTTGTGGTAGTAATTTTGGCTTTGTTCTCACAGTAGCACTGATTTTTACTCGCAACTCAGTGAAAATAGGGACAAACTGTTAAGGGGGAATCACGGAAAATGTAGAGTTGCTCTCAACTCAGTGCTGCTGCCTTTTAACGGTTTTAATTTTGTCTTCGTTTGGACAGTACTATTGATTTTTCTCACATGTCAGTACTGCTTATTGTTTTGTTGTGTTCTGCTTTGAATTTTGCCTTTCTTCTCAGTGTAATAGTGATTTTTCCTCGCAAGTCACCAATGCTTATTTTGTTGTATTCTGCTTTTAATTTTCACTTTCTTGTTGGAGTGTTACCGATTTCGTCCGAAGTCACTGCTGCTTCTGCACCCAGTTTTACAAAATTTCCCCGTTACTTCATAAATAGGTGTAAATCACACACGTTATATTGTGAAAAAATAAGGAAGTGCTCCTAATTCCCAGCATCGGCTGATTTTTAATGGTCACTGCCTTAACATTTGTAATGCTGTCAGGCATATCTGTCAACCTGCATACAATGAAAATGGGGACAAACCCTTAAAAATAGCAACGTGGTGAAAATGTCAACTGCAAAGGGGGGCAAAGGGCTTTGAAAAATAGGAACATCAAGTGAAAATGTGAACATGTAACTAGGATGAAATGCACAGGAAGTTTTACCTGTACATTTCTCAGCAACATTTTTGTTTGCAGACAACTTCTGCCCCATTAATGGAAAAGTACCAAAATACATTGTTACATAGTACAAGCAAGAATAAGTCACACACAGCTTCTACTTGAGTGCTACTCTTGTGTGTGTATATGCATAGATGGCATTTAGCAGCTTCAACTCCGTAGTCATTAGGTATGACAGAAAATAAAGAATTTACATCTAGTGTAACAGTGTTTCTTTAAATTTATCTGTTAGATTCATCTTCATTGTTTAGTTGCCAATTATGTAATTGCGTAGTAAAGTCTCATGTCTAACCTTTAAGAAACTTCAGACAGGGTTTCAAGTTTTTTTTTTTCCAGAAAAATGGATATGAACAGTCACCTACCCGGAGCCCAAAACGGTCTCTTTGGGGGCTTCGCTAGATATTTATGGATCTTAGGCCATAAATAACGGGTATAACAGGATGCATCACTTCCATATACATACACTCATTCATAGTAATAGAATTTCTAAGTTGCATACCGTATGTGACTTGAAAGCAAAAATCAGTTGTTGACCAAAGCTTGCATCTACCACTTTTATCATCACTTAACAGCATCATCATTCTATCATTGTATAACATTTTATCCACTACCACAATAGCCCCACCTTGATCTGCTTGTTCAATATTTTTTTCATTCTGCTCTTTCACAACTAGATTTTCATTTTTTTACTTAAATCATATTTGTTTTTGTGTTAAACACTTCATACAGTTGTTTTTCACACATTGTTTGAAAAGCACTCAGGGAGGGGTATGCTGTTAGATTTAAAAGACCCTTTGCATTATACTTGGGTATATCCACAGCAGTAACATTGTTTTTTGAAAATTTTTAAGTTGTGCTCTCTAACAAACATTCTTAAATGTGTAAGGACTTCAGTAAGAAGGCACAATATTCAAGCCCCTACATAAACCTTTCTACATATCCGAAGTAAGAATAAAACTAGAAAGATTCAAAACACCATTAATTTTATACACAGTATCAACATTTAAGCATTCTACCTGACTGTTCATTTGGTTGTCTGACTTCTGGTGCTCAGAGAAACGCTCTGACCTGGTTGTTTCTTCCTTCTGTCTGAACGTTTCACTGAATTGGATCTTTTTCAAAGGGCAGCTCCGTTTGGCAGTTGGATAGTCATTAAAGACACTAGTCATTTCCATTTCATTTGAAGAATTTTCGGATTCAGCTTGTGTAATTGAGGCACCAGAAACTGTCACTTTCTGATTCAGGGCTTCCATGCTAGGAGGTATGATGTCAAAATGTTGAGCATTTAAAATCTCTGTTCCCATGGCCCCAGGCAGCCCAATCACATCAAGACTTATGTTCTTCCCTCTTTCGTCTGCTCATCGTCCATTCCCATTCTCTGGCTGAATCAGTGGCTGTCTTTTTAAATTCTGTCCTTGGCCAAGAGAAAATGCAGCCATTTTTAAAGTCATTAGTCTGTAGTAAATTTTCTCAACAGAAATTATATTGCTTTCATATTTAGACAAATCTTCCAGCATGTCCATATAAATGGAGCTAGCTGTCAAAGTCAGCAGAAGAGACTGGTCTGCTGTCAAGTAGTGTAATATCAGATATTAGCAGCTTCATCTCAGAGAAATATTCATTCATTAAAGTAATGTAGTCTAAGATCAAGTTCTTGCCACTTCTTTAAAGGTTTTGGATAAGGATCGTCATAGGTAGGCATTTTTGTAATACGGAGACCGCAAGGAACAATTCTTATTGCTAAGTATGCATCAAAACTTTGTCTCTGCCATTGAACCTTATACAGCTGGACTTTCTTCGCTAACAGTTTAATATCTGATAACATTGACAGTGGCATAGCATTACCAGAATTCTTATTGGATCCAGTGGATGCATATTGATGCAAATTTAAAATAAATGTATTTCCTTGTACCTTCAGCAGGTTCTTCAATTTCACTGGCTCTAGACGAGTTTTCATATATACACCACATAAACAATTTCAAACCAATGGGAGTGCAGCAACAATAAATTAAAATAGAGTGCTTGTTAATACTGTAGTAACACTGTTGAATGTTTTGACATTTAGTGAAAACTATAGAACACATTTCCATAAATGGTTTAACTAAAATTTAACTTTTTGTAACTCCTTGCCCGTGCTGTCTGTTGATCATAACCCCCTTCATAGTCAGTCAGCCTGCTGTGTCCTGGAAGGTGATATCAGGAGTGGTTTGAGGGTTTCCATTTTGCTTCCATGGCTCTAATGCATGCACCTGGCAAGGAGTAGCGTGAGGGCCTGCAATGGGTTCATGGCAGAGGCTGTCCCCTCACTTCTTAGGGCATTCTCTTCAGGCAGGTCTGCCTCACCCACCTGAGGCATAAGCCTAGCTGTCTAGTGCTGGAACAGCTAATCAAAGCCTGGTGGCCTGAGTCACTGTATGGATTGTATCCCCTGCGCCTCAATTTGTGTTTATCTGGGTTCAGTTTCCTTCCACATACAAAACAGATGTGATTGGGTGCATCATTGACTCTAAACTGTCCATAGATGTGTCGTATGTGGTTGTTGGGTGTCTGGGAAATGAAAGAAAGGTCCTGCAGTCTACTTCCAATCCCTGCTTCTCTGTAGATAGCGACTATTCAGGCTTTGATGTTGGAATCCTATAACTCTGTGGCATTAGATGGATGGAATGAAGGAAGGGGATGGAAGTTATGTACTCTGGAGAAAAATTACTCAAGGACTGCATTTTTATTTGGTGTTGGTGTCCCTTCTGTTTCTTATTTCCGACTGTCATTTGTTTTTATACGATTTTGTCAAGAACTACGAGTGAGCTCAGAACTTGGTTCACTGGTTTGGTTCCCAGCTGAGGAGCTGTGTTTTTTCGGAGTCTGCATGTTCCCCTTTTTGTTTTTTGTTTTTTCTATGAGGCTTCTGTTTTCCCCCACTTAATCAGATTATACAGTAAGTGGACTGGCACTGCATTAAATTGCTTCTAGGTGTTTAAATGCCTTAGTTTCCATATCACCTCTCCAGGCTTAGTCTTTACCTTACTTGTGTTGCTTACTGGGGTAGCCTGTAGCTGTCCATTGCCCTGAATTGGATAAGTGTGTGTTTTTAAATGAAGGACGAACCTTGAGGTAGCATTCTGACCTGTTATGTTAATATTACTGAACAGCCTGCCTAACTGATGTCCTTGCATGTGCTTCTGGATTTAAAACCAAGCAGTGCTTTCGTAAACCTAGTTTTGTTCAATTTGAATGCAACAGATTTCTGCCTGGGATTACCTATCAGTGTCATACTTGTTAAGCCTTTTGAGCTTGTATGTCCATCAGTTGTCCAAGTACAGCTGATAAAATGTGTTACAGACATGCTTAAATGTTGCAGAAGTAAAAAATAAATTGCAATACTTGATAAACTTGCTTTATAAGTAATGAGTGGGCACTTCCTTTGTCCTTCAAGGTTTTGTGCCTATCTTCCACTGTATATCATAATTCCTAAAATTAAATCACATTGCACCAATGTTGTCAGTTGAATGTTGGCGTACGTTTCGCAGTACATTTTTGTGACTTTGTAACTGCTACAGTAGTTTATTAGCAGAGGCCATTGACGGTCATTCATCTTCAAAGATGATTGTTTATACTGCCTTGTTACTTTTCTTACAGGTTATAGTAAGGGCTGGTTGTGCTTGAATGTTAGTGCAGCAGATTTGTTTTTCTTAGACCTTCAAGTGCACGGTTTTGTAGCGGTGATTTAAAGTGCTTGCTTAGTGTCCAGTCTCAGAAATGTCATTATATTGAGTAGTTTTTCTAAAGCTATACAGTTTGTGTACCATGCAGTCTTTAAAGTGATACAAAATCTGCAGGATGTTTTATTTCATTTATTTTTAATACATATGTTTCCTTTGCTGCCTGTATGTTTAGATGATGAAATGTTTTTATACTGTTCCTTCCCTATCAGTTTTGTGAAACATTGGCTTCTAACTGTCATAGAAGTCAAATGTAGTGCAGGAGGGTGGGACTGTCTCTAATAGTGATAAATATTTGTCAGGAAGGGGAGTTTTCTTCATTGAGAAAGCAACCATCAACTCGGCAGGGTTTCTTGTGTCATACATCTCCTGTTTTGAGTGCCAAGTTGGGAGTTCTGGCAGTAGTTCTGTGGAATTAAAAGAATGCAGACTCGAGGTATGTAAAGATTAAGATTTAAGGAGAGTCCTGGCAGTTGCACGATTTATTAATGTTGCTGTTTGAAAATTGAAGCTTCATTCTGTGTGAGGATAGAGCATTTCTGGCAGAATTTTGCTCCCAAGATTGCTGTGCATGGTGCTGTTTTTTTGAGTTGATCACTGGCTGAGATAGAACACTATTTTGTTTTGTTTTGTTTTACTTTGTCCTAAGTAGTTGTGTGGTCATAAGAAGACTTTTTTAAAATGCAGTTTGTAATTTTTTGTAATAAGGCATCGAGATCTTTGACAAAATGCTGCAATGCCCTTATTAGGTCGCAGTAGTATAACACTGCACATCACTTTGGTTTCACTCATCTCTTAGTATGCCATTAAAATTCCATATCAGGATTTGTGTGACTTAACTAAATATTTAATATTGATATTTTTAGCTTCTGTTGTGTGCAGATAAATAAACTTGTGCATTCATTCCCTAATATTTACTTTATCCAACTCAAGGTTATAAAGGAGCCAAAGACTTTCCCAGCACTCCTTGTATGCAAACCAGAGAAACTAGTCCTGAACACCACCGGTTTATTACAAGGAGCATGGATGTGTGGGCAGTTTGGAAAGATCACCAGTTAACCTACATGCTGGGCTGTCTGAGACATGGGAGGAAAGCAAAATACATGGTGAACCACTTCACCGACATGGAGGAAGGCACCTGTTGAAGGGGGAAATGTGTATATTCCAGTGTCTTATTCTGGTTAGGATAAGTATCTCTGTGGTAGACTTAAAAGAAGTATGTTACCAGTGGCTTCCTTTCAAGGACGGAGCATGCTGATGTGGTCTTCCTGCCCCCTCCAGTGATGTCTGCTACAAGTGTTTTATAGTTCCTGAAACATGACCGCAGACTTGTGCTTACACACATTGAGCTGCTTCACGCATCTCTTGGCATGCCATTAAAATGCCATATCAGTGTGGTACAGTTGGCAGGAACCAGCTGAAACACAGAATTAAATCAAGATGTTAATCCTTAATTTCATATTTACTTTCATTCAGTCTCAGTAGAATTTCCACCCAGTAAATGTTTTGCATTGTCAGCTTTGGGGGTTAGATGTATTCGGATACATCTCACCCTGCTAGCAATTTACCTGTTTTTCAGTCTTGGTTAAAGATGTATCATGGAGTGAAAGGAAGCAGTATCCTAGTACAGGCCATGTTTCTGAATATTCTTCAAATATCAGTATGTGTTCTGCTTAGGAACTTTATGGTTCTGCTACATAAGGAGAGTATCTGTAGTCGGGGGCAGGATAGTATTTGCATGAAATGAAGTGAGGCAAAGATGCAGTATAGAATGCAAATCAGTTTTGTGACTTACTTGCGCTGACTGTGCTGGGATTGCCATCCAATTTTGATGGTTTGTGCATTTAACCACTCTGAGGGCATGTCCTAGTTGCATTGTGTTTGAATGCAGGTAACTGTGGTGGATAGACTTTCATTAACACACCTTGCAGATGTATTTTTCTTAACACCTTGCAGCTAAAAGAGAAAAATGCTGCTCTGGGAAAAGGGCAGACTTTTCTAGAGCATTAGAGGACCCCTAAAATGAGAGGTCATTACTGTCCTATTGCAAACTGTGCTCTGCAGTAGATAGTATCACCATGTCATGTCTGTTTGCTGCACAGGAAGGGGTGTGTATACACTTTGTGTATTCTGCCAGTCCAAGGATACATTTTATACTTCATTTCGAGCCGTTAGGTTTTAACTTGTCAGGCAGCTCTGATTGCTCCTCCTGGCCTCTGCTTCTTTGGTGTCTGATTATTGCATGCACCTCATTTTCTAACATGGCTTTTCACTGTCCAGTGTCACTATTAAAGAAACCAAAACCAGATTACCAGGCTCTAGTTACTGATGAAAAATGACTCAATTTTTTCAGAACTGTAAAATGTTAACAGCAGAGGATTATCATACTTTGTAAGTTTAGTTCCCTATTGGTTGTTGATTAGTGCTTTATTCTTATAGCTTTGAGAGAGGAATGGTTGTTTTTGTTTCTGCTGATGTATTCTGTCATCTTAGGGATGAGGTTTGATTGTCCTATTTAAATCATATTGGCCCTAAGAGCTTCACATCCTTTTATATCTAATAGGAACATAGCAGGTGTGCTACACTGAACTATCCAAATGTTAAATTTCATGTTTTCCTTATCTAAATGTTATGTCAATGTTTTAAAGTTGTATATGGTTCATTTTCAGCTTGATTATATTTTCATTGTAACTATGTTGCCTAAATAAAGCCTTTCTGAAGCATGTCCACAGATCTCTGTGTATGCAGGAGCCATTCCCTTTTTAACTCGTGCTAGACTTCATTGTACAGTTCTTTACTCCCTTTCTTAGCAGCATACCTGTCAACCTCTTAGACCAAGAAATCTGGATACAGCAGTAAGTAAAAGTGGGACAAAAGCCCAAAAATAGGGACAATTTTAAATATTGCTATTACAGACTTGCATAGTTGATAAAATAACAGGTTTTGCATTAGCATGGATTTTCTAAAGGGTATGAAGTCTGAAACTCTAATGTATTTCATTATTTTCTAACTTTAATTTTTAATGATTTTCCACTAATTTGCCAGAAAAACACAATTTTATGAAAAACAAACCAAAAATATGAGGTAAAAATCTGGACATTCTGCAAAAATTTGTACAGTTGAGAGGTATGGAGCAGTCATTTCAGAAGTGTGCCACCAGCAGTTGGTGATAAAAGAAAAACAAAGCTTAGTTGTTTTAAGTTTTAATGTTCTCACTAATTATAATTCAGGATTATTCCTTAGTTTGCCTCTTCTCCCTTACTCACTTCAGCAGCCATTTTAAGTGCTAATTATTTATCCTTATCACTGATTTTCAATTTCTGTCTAAGCTCAAGGACTTCTTTCTGTTGCCTCGAAGAGGATTTTAGAGTACCCTGAGGAAAGAGCATCACTTGGAGTGTTTGAAGAATCGGTCTCAAGACTCCTGAAAGACATGCAAGAGAAGTTAGCAAGAATCTTGAGGTGCTAAGGCTTGGCTATTCAAAGCCCACTGTTTTGGCAATAGCTGTGACTCTTATCGCTACCTTTACTCCTAGGGAGAAGTAATCGGCTGCATTTATATCCACCAGGTGGTCTGACCCATTAAAGATCTGTGAGGATGTGTTTTTACAGCAACTGTGAGTGCATCCCAGATCAGAAATGTATGTAGTACTGTCTCTTATGCTTTGCACAAAAAGTATCCTGTTATGTCTGAAGGTTTGGGAGAAGTTTCCATCATGGCTCTGGAGCATTATCCATTTAGCCTGCATCTTCTGATCATGTGCTCTGGGATGATGGGTTTTCACTTGACGGCCACTGTATATGTTGTGCTTTTCTGCTTACCGGATCTTGGAATGTGGTTTGCAAATAGATGGTGTTTTCCTCAACTAAGATTGTTTTATCTAATCAGTAGTAGTGTGTGGGGGTGGGTACTTGCTGTTATGAAATGCACTTCTACGGCCCTGTATTGCTTTTGCTTGCCATGAATAGGCTGGTTTAAAACTAAGCAATATGTACATTTTCCATACCTGCTTCTAAGTATATAAAAGCTAATATGTTTAACCTTCTTAAAATATTTCTGATCTTTTGTTACTGAGTATCACTTGTCTGTGGTGAACAAAGGCTTGTTGCTTTGGAACACTACCTAAGTGTTGTGATTTTATGAGCTCATCAACGAAGTTTTAAGACCAGTAGTTTCTCTTATTTTTTCCTCAACACTTGTGGTGGTGAGGTTGGAACTAGACAGATCCATTAGCTTGTTCATTTTTTATTTAATATCGAAAGCAAACCATGTGCTGTGTAATGAACTGTGCTCTACAAGTAGAGTTTTGAAATGTTTTTCTATGTGTTTTTGAGATATTAACATTGACGTGAATGTGCATACCTACACTTAATACTTGCATATTGTTAAATTGTGTAATCTTGTCTTTAATAAGTTTGTGAATCCCATTTTAGTAGATATTTTTTGTTTTAACATTTGTATGTTTGAAATGCAGTTGCAAGGCTGTATCAGGCACTTAGAAGGAAGAATACAATCAAAAAGGAGAAACTTATGAAGAAATGCATGAAAGTATTTCGTATGCAAGACGGAATTTGCATATAGTAACTGGACTAGACTGGATAGAAATTGTATTTCACAGGAGAATGTGTATTTTATTGAATGTTTTAAGGCCTAGCCAATAATTTGATCGTGCACCAAGTAGAAACTAAGATAAAGATGCAGGGTAATTATGTAAAAATTAGAAATTGGTGTTTTTTTCCTGTTTAGCTGCTTAAGAAAAAAAATGTAAAGGAAAGGTTGCAAGTATGAGTTGAGGTATTTCGAGATAACTAGTGAATGGGATAAAACTGAAAGTGGTCTTTAAACACTTTGTGGAAATATGTATGGGAAAGAAGTACAGGAATCATTTAAAGAGAATGACAAAGGGGCAATTGCTGGAAAAGGAGCAACTCCAGTGAGTTAAAGGGAAAATAAGGAAGTTTTTGGACAGTATGCATGAGTTTAGAAAGATTGCTGCCTTTGTAACTCGAGCACAAATACTTTTAGCACATTGACTTAAGCAACATAAAATAGAAAGAGATGTTGGGTGCCTATACCAAAAAAAAAAAGCGGAGATCCTTTAGAGACGCTTTGTAAACTGTATACAAATCTGTATAAAACAGAGGAATGGGGAGACCAAGAAAAGGTACAAATGGAAATTTATGGGATACTTAGTCATGCCAAGGTTAGAGGAAGATGAAGCTCAACATTTAGTAGCTAAGACAGGAAGGGATGAAATACTTTTTCTTTCGGCTGTTCCCATTAGGGGTCGCCACAGCGGATCATCTGTTTCCATTTCTTCCTGTCCTCTGGATCTTGCTGTGTCACACCAACCACCTGCGTGTCCTCTCTCACCACATCCATAAACCTTATCTTAGGCCTTCCTCTTTTTCTCTTACCTGGCAGCTTCATCCTTGGCATCCTTTTCCCAATATACCCAGCATCCCTCCTCAGCACATGTCCAAACCAACGCAATCTCGCCTCTCTGGCTTTGTCTCTAGACTGTCCAACCTGGGCTGACCCTCTAATATACTTATTCCTAACCCTGTCTACCCTCGTCACACCCACTGCAAATCTTAACATCTTTAACACTACCACATCCAGCTCTGACTCCTGCCTTTTGTCAATGCCACTGTCTCCAACCCATATGAAATACAGTGATGTATAATCAGTCAACAAGGAAGTCTCCATTGTGCAACTAAGTCCAGAAGGTTTAAGAAGTGTTTGCTTTGGTATGTAGATTGTAGATTAATTTTCCTCAGATAGCAAACACTGGAAATGTGGTAGAAAAGAGAGAGAGAGAATAAACATTTTTTTTCTTTTAGCATTGGAAGGGAGAGCGTTAATAATTCCCTCCAAAGTGCTTGACAGAAATGTTGAGGGAACAAATGACAATTTCCTTGGTTACTATTTGAGTTGGGATATAGGATGTGACTTGTCTAGACATACTAAGACCTTACAAAAGTTTACCATTTGCTGTCAAAAAGTAGTTACTGGAAAAGGGAAATCAAACTAAAGCAGCAGTTAGAGAAGTTTTGAATATTGTAAAGAATGTGAAGTAAGTGGAGGTAGTCCGTAGAAAAGGAAAGGAGGCAAATTTCATAGTGAATGGAATTTGTGGAACAATGCTTTCAAAATAATGCTCAAGAAGAGGAGTGAAGTTTAAGGGAGCATAGAAATTGAACAATGTATATAATGTTGAAGTATGTTTAAAAAGGAAATAAATACAACCGTTCCAAGGTGGAATTTTTCTGTGAACTTGCTAGCATGCATGTTTGCAGTATCTTTTGAGTTTGATTGGAAGTCCTCATTATGGTAAAGTTTGGTGCGGTACTGAGCGCTATTTCATAGTTTGCTGACATAACTGAAGAAGGATTTGTAGTTACTGTTTGCTTCACTTGTCAGTCTTAATTCTTATGATGCTTTGATTGTCTTTATTGTTGCCTTCAGTTCCTTAGTGAGGTTATACAGTTCTGATGCTTGGGGGTGCCCCTTCAAGGCACTTTGAATTTCTTTTTTCTATTGTACAGTTTGTTTATATCAGCAGATATAAATGGAATGCAGTACTATATGCCTTTTCTCCCTTCCTAGTGAATCTCAACCCCATACAGAAATTACAGAAAGTTGGAGGGAACAAAGGTCATTTTAAAGTTCCCCTTTTGCAATTAGCAGGTTTGGTTACACATCTCCTGGCAACATCTTGTGGAAAAGCCTCTACATTAGAGACCCTTCAGAATCTTGCTAAGTCGCCCATCAGGCAGGAGTGCTTTACTCAGACTTGTCTGTCAGACTAACCACAGTGTGGTGATGCTTAACATTCCAGTGAAGGCTAAGGTTGCTGCTTATCCTGACAGTCTTTCAAATACCTTCTTCTGCCCAAAGGTACAACACCAGGAAAATATTCAAAAAGTGGCATAGATTTGCAGTGTGTGGAAAAGCTAGAGGCTTGGATCCTTTTTCAGCTCTTCTGGTTCGCTTCTCTCAAATCTTCAATCCAGGCGATATCTTCAGTGTGTTTTTTTTTTTTTTGCTTTTGCAGTTGTACGTCCTAAAGAATTCCACAACATAGTCTTTTCCACTTGTCAGTGTTTAATACAACTAAAGTAAATGTTAACTACATCCAGAATATGAAAGTACGCTAAATTTAGAGCTTGAACTTTTGTCGTGTGCAATTCAGCAGACTTTTTCAGTATCCAGTCTATTTACAAAAGAAACAGTTTTATGTAATGTCTAGGTCAAAGTGCAAAAATCAGTATAAAATCATTTAGTAAATTAAAATATAACAATTGTGTGTTCCATCATAAAACTTTGTATATAAATTGCCAAATGTACGAGTAAAAAAACATTCACCAGAAACGCTCTTTATCAATGAATTGTTTACACTTTTTGAGGAGTGTTTTTAAATAACTCATACATAAATAGGTTGTGAACTAACGGGTAGATAAAATTAATAAAGAAAATGCCAGTACTTAATTGAAGGCTCGTCAGAAAGATGTAAAAAATTCCATAATAAATCTATGACCGTTTCCTTTGTAGATGCACTAGGTTTTGAAGAAGTCTGTACTAAACAACTACAATGGAGAAGACACTGAAATTCCTTCAGATGTTCCACTATACCTCATTTTGTTTTACTGGTTTTTCATGAAAGTGTTGCTGCTTGAATCACTCATTCTAACTTGTTGGTTATATCCACTTTTCACCAGGGCTTCCATTGCAACTCTTTGGGTTCTGTTAAGGCATGTAAAGCCACCTTCAGAGGCATTTTCCTTACTAGATCACCATTAAAGGATCTACTGCTTCAGTGGAGTCTAAAGTTTAAGTTGCAGGAATTAACTTGTATCTGAAACTTACCCTGCAAGACCCTCTTTGTGGTGGCAGTTACTTCATTTAGATAGTTTGAGCATGACTATGCATTGATTCTCAATACCTGATTTTTCATGAAAACAGGTTAACCCTTCTTAATAACCCATCACTTGTGCCAAGGGAGACCACCTAGACTAATTTAAATGAATTCATTATTTTTTCCTGCTTTTTTTTCCCCCAAGTTACTCCAGTAAGTAGGAATATATTTTCATTGCGTAGATGTTCAGTCAACTGCAGTTTTGCTTTCATAGAACCAAACAGTTCTGGAAAGATGCTCCGCTCTTAGTTTCATTTGCGCAAAAGAAGTTTTGACAATCTTTAAACTGACTCAGGCAAGGTGGCTTCAATCGTCCCCAGAAGTTTATTCTGCTTGTGCCTTTATCACTAAGGCTTTCTTTGCTAATGCTTCCATTAATTTTATTTGCGCTGTTCTAACTTTGGATTCCTTGTATTTGTGTGCAAGACAGTAAGTTGGATGTGATGCTTGGGTACTGGTATTCCTTGAATCCAGAATATTGCATGGGATTCTGTCTTGCCTACCCAGGAAGTTATGCTTAGAACTTGGTCCTCTAGGTTGAAAGGATAAGACTGTATTCTCTTAGATTCAAAAGTTGTGTATGTGATTTATTGGTAAATTAGATAACTCCAAGTCCATCTTCTTTAAACCCACCCACCCTTCCCCAGCTTTGTTGAGGCCTGGAGGGGAAGGGCTCACATGTATACAGGGTATTAGCTGGACCAGTGCTAAGCTCTGGGGTTATATTCTCAGAAATATGGAAATGTAGCTAGCACAGAACATATGGAAGGATTACGGAAGGAGAAGGATGGGAGTTCGTGCCTGAGAAAAGTTTTGATGCTAAGCTGATTCGAGCTTGTGGCCAAGTCCTAAAAGTTTAAGGGACTGGACTTTGGTCACCTAGATCTGTCTTTATGGTATGTACATAGCTTTTGATTCCATAGGGCCAGGGTCCCAAGGACAAACTTGTACTGTAAAAACTGGTGTTTGAGGTATCAGCCTAGTCATTTGATGATTACTTATGTTATCAGAAGAGAAGTAGCCAGTATGTTTCTTGAATGTCCACTAGCAGTTTTTTGTTTGTGCCTTTATTTATAACGTTTATTAACTGCTAAGTGAATTGGTCTGTATACCCTTTTATCCACAATAGGTCAAGAAGGCAGAGACAAAAACAATCATAAAGCAAACTTAATTTGTATTAAGACCTGAGCTTTTAGCTAATATATGTATATTTTAATTGTATGTATACATTGAAATAGTATAGTAAGTACCGTTAAAGGGGAGCTCTGTGAGCTTTATTTACAAAATGTACAAGTACATGCAGTGTACTTTTTTGCCAAAATGGTCTGAAAGAGTAGAGGCAGTTTGAAGCTGCATAATAAAGGGTATTCTTAACAGGCTTGGCCATCATTCGTGGTTGCAGGTACACACACACCTGACGCACAACAGTATTTGTTAAATACAGAATCTGTAAAGCAAGTGTAGAGTTTCTCCTTTATGGTTACAAAACTGCCTTTTTGCCACCAAGAGACTCCTTAAGCTCTTTCTAATGCAGCCGAAGGATGTGAGGGGATCTAGTACACCTTTTCAGACATGTTTATGGTAATCTGCTGTTTTGCAGGCAGCTGATCATTTGTACCTAGTTTTCCTAAATTTAGCTTGGATTTGCCCTGTAGGACCAGAAGTTTAAAAAATTCCTGCCTTAAAAGATTTTTCTTATACCGCTCGTTTACCTCTTCCTGGTTTCTGCACATAATTGGGTGTCATCCCATTGGTGGATTGACTTCAGATGTAGGGTTACCACCTGTCCCACTTTACGAGGGACAGTCCCTCTTTGGGCAGTTGTGTCCTACAAAAAAATTTAAAAAATGGCAAATGTCCTGAGATTTTAGGACAAAAATATTTCCTACATTTTCTTTAAAAGTTGCATAAAACAGTTATTTTGTATCTGAAACAGCTAAATGTTATAAGAAACAGAATAAGCAACTCAAATACTACAAGAATAAGCTTTTATTTTGGCAAAAAAAGTGAAGTTCTTTCATTTGTACTTGCCATGGGTATGTTTTGCCCTGCAAAATCTGACGTTTCTACAAAAAATGTTTCACTTTGGGCATTTGAAAAGGTGGCGACCCTACTTCAGATGTCCTTTGTAAGAAATGTGATACAAGTACCTCCCTTGTCCATGTGCCTTTTAAAGGGAGTTCTGAAATGGTTCCTTTTTCCTTTCACATCTTTCGCTAACCATAATTATGCTGTTATAACGTTACACACATGTATCATTTGCTTCTGGAATCTTACATGTGTATAGTTTTTCTGGAATCATGTACATGTATGTGTATATTTTGAAAATATGGGTAAATAGTCTGGAAGGTTTGTGCTGTAGTAAAATCTATTGAAACTGTTTTAATCACAGAAAGTTGTCTTGTTTTATTTGAGCACCAAGAATTGGTGAGTGTGGCTGTACATTTGTATGTTAGCTCTAGCATAGGTGGACACCATTGTGAATTGGGGGAAAAGAGAGTATGACATGTGCTAATAATTCTTACACATCTAGAAGTGTGAGATTCTACCAAAATGTGTGAATACAAAGGTTTGCATGCATGATAAAAAAGTGTGTGGTGCAGATGTATTCATAAAACAGTTGCTCATTTGTACATTCATTGATTTTCTGATGCCCACATTAGCCTCTTAAGAGTCTTGGGGGCCAGAATTTACCCCCGCACTGTGGTGGAGTAAGTTAATCTGGCACAGGACACTAGTCCATCGGAGGATGGAGATGCACACACAGTAGATCATTTCACCTACCAGTATGTGTTTACTAATCCAATCCACTGTCACATCAGTTGGTGATGTGACCTGATTTTGGCCACAGAACTGGGATTTTTTGAGAGCTGCCCAAGGAAGAGGTAAGTTTTGATCTCTTGTTAACTATTGGTTTTCTCTCTAGAGGAAGAGAGGATATGAAAGCAGTTAAGAAGATGGGCCAGTGGGAGGAGACCAATGTCTGTGCACATATTTGGAGGTGAATATTAGTAGTCTTTGCATGTTCTGTCCCCCTTGAATAATCATTGTGCGCAAAAACTTGAACACAAAATATATATAAACAGATAAGCACGCGCACAGATATAATTTTGCCATGAACTGTGCAGAGTCCAAATCTGCCAATATAAATTCACTGCTTATTATAAACTTTCATTTTTCCTTACCCTGAATGTGTTTGAGAGCAGTCATGCTGATGTGATATATATATATATATATTTTTTTTTGGAAATATATTTATTGCCTGTAACGCATCATGAAGGCACAACTAATGAGATTAATCTGACAACACAGAATAGGACATTGTAAAGTCCCATTTATTTTGAGTGAAAGTGAGAAGTACTGTCAAGTTTCAGAAGCCTCTAAAACATTTTTTGTGTTGAGTGGTGACCCTTAAATATGCATTTCCTACATATGTGTTATACCATCTAAAAAAAAGTTTTAGAATATTATTAAATAAGAATTAATATGTGAAAATATGGGAATCATTTTGTACGGATGGAAATAAATTGAAGAAATGTTGCATTTAGACATAGTTGTCGTTTAAAGATTTTCCATGTATGTACATGATGTAGGCAAGTAAATGCTAATAAATACATATTATTTTTCCAGTATTGCTTTCACTTTTGTTTGCTAGATTGTCGTTTTTAATTCCTACATTCTACCTGTCCCTTTCTATAAATGGTAATTGCTGCTTCTTGAGCTCAATGTATATTATGAACTGAAAATGTTGTTAGGTCGTCGTGTGTAGACATTAGTGTTCATTGAAAGATGAGTTTGGCAGGCAGTGCTGACATGGAGGGGTTATTTCTTATGTTAGGACAACTGTTGATAAGGCAGCTGGGATGGAATAGAATGTTTTGACAAACATTTCATGTTTATTGATGTCCTGAGTGAGTGACCTCTCTAGTGCTATATGCTTAACTGTCAGAGATTTGTGTACCTTACACAGGATGCTGTCCTTACCAAGTAACATTAAGTACATTAGTTTTACTAAATAGAATAACTAGAACTGCAGAGCGAAAAATATAAGAACTACAGTTAGTAGGCTGACGTACATGTCACATAATTTCACGTTTCGTTTTGCATTTCACGTAAGCTGCTAGCAGGAGCATCTGTCTCTTGCATTCTACAGATTTTTTTTCATGTAATTCTCTTTCCGGCCCATCTTGTTTTTTGCACATTAAATGGGACATGTCTTGCATTTTGTTTCACTTCCATTATGCTGGCCAGGGTTCAAACCTGGGCTGGTAGTATTGTAAGTGTTGGAGTAAGTGCCTTCAGGGAAATGGAAGAATGCTGTGTTAGTGTTTGCTAAGGCAGCAGTTGGTAAATAGCCATATTCACCATGTACTAGCTTATTATTTTTAAATATCAACAAAAATTATTTCTGTGAGTGATTCTATACGTGGTGCATTTTGAGTATACTGTTATGTGGGGAACTCGTGGAAGAGTAAATACTTCACACCATTTATACCTTTTTGGTAATTCATTAAGTATAGTTGTGCTTAACAGGCATTCAGCCGGCAAAGATTTTTGTGTGTATGTGTATATATATATATATATATATATATGTGTGTGTGTGTGTATTCCCCCATCTGCATCCTGTCATTGGATAGCCTGAAGTGCCTGCTACTGCAGGATGGATTGTTGAATATCCACACAATAGGGAGGGGTTCTTGGTTAGTCCTACATCTGCAAATGTTTGTTAGCAGTAGTTTGCAGGTAACGGAAGTCACATTTGGACTAAGCACTGCACATAGCTCTGTTACAATGCACATGGATATCAGACTGCTTAGTATTACCATCACCATCACCTGGTGGCATGTAAAACATATGCCCGTCTTGTGATAACACTGGTCTAGGCACACTGTTATACCCACGGTTAGTACATTGTGTGCCTGCAATCTGTCATTACTGTGATGACATTCAGGGTTCACATCAGTCTCCATTCCTAGTCTGATATGCATGTCAGGTGAAACAGCCATCCTTCTGCAGTAATGCACCAGTGCAATATAATGTAAAAGAAGACTGAAGAACACAAGAGCAAGGGTATGAAGCAAACAGACTCCTGCCAGCCAGACATGAATGGTATGAAACTTTTGCTGTCATCTGTGTACTTTGAACAAACCTCCATTTGCATCCAGTTTCCTGTCTCTAGTAAATGTCTTACCTGTGGGTAAGTAGACTGGCAGCTGTACAGCCAGTGGTTGGTTGGGGGCTTCACCTAGCATACTGTGCATGCCCACTGTATGGTATCTTACCATGGGTTTGAATTGGCAATCCAGTTTATAATTATTGTTGAAATTTAGACTGAGGGACCAGGTCAGTACGTCACATAGGTTCATAGGTTGATACTAGGCTATCGGCCCTAGGGCCTATACAAGCCTAGCCATAACAATTCCCTGGATATTTCTTTATGCAATGTTTACTTCCCTGGAACTCTGTCTAGCAGGGCAACTGATGTGATCCCCGGGGTGAATTTCCCATCTCTCATCCAATCGTCAAGGTTCGTTTTGAAGGGGGCCAAGGAGGCGCTCTGCTTGACATGTATGGGCAGTCTATTCTAGAGTCTGGGGAGCCTCTGGTCTGGAACCTATCCCTCCAGCATGTTTTGTTCATTGTGATGACAAAGTTTAGATCCCTGGAGCGTGTGGCTGAGGGATTGGGATTTCTTTAAGTGGAGCATGTCCAGCAGCTCAGGGTTTGACATGGCCTTGTATGTTAAGCAGTGATCGCTCTGAGTAGACGATATGCCACAGAGTATAGCTGGAGTTTTTTTAGACTGTCAGCATAGGGCATCTGCTTTAGGCCTGTGATTCTTTTAGTGAGATATTTCTGAGGCCTTTCCAGCTGTTGCAGATGTCTTGTGAGGTACATATCAAACTGGGTGTTGTACTCTACAATGGGTCTAATGAGGGATGAGTACAGTGGGACAATGACCTTCTTTTTTCTGGATGAAAACCCCTTAGTGATGAGGTGTGCCGCATAGAAGGATTTCCTGACTGTTGTAGCAATGTGGTTATAGAAGGTGAGACCATTGTCCAGCTGTGTCCCTAAGTCTCTCATTACACTTTCAGTGTTTAGTGTACTGCCACCTGTGTGGTAATTCATGGGTACATGGTTTTTCCCAAAGAGGATAACTATACATTTCTTGGCATTAAACTTGACCCCATGGCTGTGGCACCACTCATTTGTTTCTGTAAGGCCCTTTTGTAGAATATTTACATCATTTGGGGATTCAATAATGGCTCCCAGTTAGCAGTCATCTGCAAACTTTGTTAACTAGAGTCCTTTAGTGTTGACCTGTACTTCAGAGAAGTAGATGCCAAACAAGAGCGGTCCCAGGACTGAACCCTGAGGTACTCCACTTATCACTTGTCTGGAGCTGGATTTGGAGTCTGCTACATGTAGATGCCAAACAAGAGCAGTCCCAGGACTGAACCCAGAGGTAAACCACTTGTCTGGAGCTGGATTTGGAGTCTGCTACATGTTCATCGTGTTTAATTGTTGCAGTCCTAACAAATGGGATGTTCATCGTGCATACAGCTGCAGTCATTACAGATGGGTTCTCCTGCCGTCAGGCGGGTCCTCGGTCGGCCGAATTCCAAAGTCTTGGTCCGGCGTCGGTTGTTGTCGCCTTCTTCCCCGACGTCAGTGCGACAGGGGTATATAAGACACGGCCGACGCCATTTTCTTCAGTCTTTTTTGCAGTGCGGTGCCCGAAGCAGAAGCAGTTCGCAAGTGCCGGTCGGCCAGCTCCTGAAATTATGAAAATTTGGAAACCGAAGTCTTCTTTAAAGCTAAGTACCCCATTGGGGAAACTTTTCTTGCCTCCGACCGATGTCAGACAAAGTTAACAATTGCATTCCTTGTGGGAAGCAAATACCGCATAAGGATTTCCATTCCCTCTGTATTCCTTGTTTAGGCCCAGACCACGACGTCTCGGGCTGTCGCTTCCCAGCACTTTTTTGGTAAAACTTTTAACTATAAAATGTCGTCTGAGACTCCAACTACCGTTTTGTCCAAAAAACGCAAGGACAAAGACTGACACGCGAGGTCCGCGGTCCCCACCGACACCACGCCAAGACCAGCTACACGTGGTCCGGTTCTCAGTGAGGCGCCTACGCAGCCCCTGACTACCGATGACGCTTCTCTGGCGGTGTCCTCTGTACCCGAGACCGCAGGTTCCTCGGCCCACACCCTGACTACAGCTACCGAAGCCACTGTGAGTGTTGAATCTCTTAATGTGGACAGATCTACTTCCACCCATGGTGTCTTCAGACTTTCTTCTTCCTTTTCCATCAAGGCCTTTACTAAGTCTAAATCAGCCATGCACTCCCAGAGGCCTGTTGCACAGGGCCCATCTACAGGCCCCATGCCTAAAAAGCAGATGCTCAAAATGGCTGAGGATTTAATTACTCTTATCAGGGGTTCCCAACCCCCACCGGACAAGAGACCCAGAGTGGAGGAAGAATCTCCCTCTTCTGACCAGGGCTCCATTATTTCAGAACATTCTGATGAAGAGGAGCATTCGTACTCCCCTTTTGAAGATTCTGATGCAGAACAGTCCATTCCTTCTGTATCCCCCCCAGAGGATTTCTCATTCGGGGAAACCTTGCATACCTTGAGGGAACACTTCCATTGGGAAGGCCAGGATTTTTCAAATTCAAAGAAAAGGCTTAGGGAATTTCTTCTACTACCTCAGCACAGGCCTCTGGCGATACCTCCTGTCTTGGACATACTTGATGTTTATTCGGAGGCTTGCCTTAATCCGGATTCACTGCCTCCAGCCCCAGTCAAGCCTGATAGGTACTACAGAGTTCCTAACTCACACCAATTTCTTTACAAAAGCCATAATGCTGACCCAGAAACCATTTCTCAGGGTCCCAAGGGAATGAAGGCCTCTACTGCTAAGAATCCATTACCTTCTGAAAGGGAGTCTAGATCCTTAGGTGGGGAAAAAGGTATATACCTCGGCCACTCTAGCCATGAGGGCCTTAAATTGTCAGTTCCATATGCTTAAATATCAGCAGTTTCTGTTATCACAATTAAAGAATAAAATGTCACAACCTGAACAATCAGATCTGAAGGAGTTGCAGGATATGATGCATAGTGCAGAACAAGTGGGTAAGCACACCTTGCAATGTTGTTATGATGCTCTAGAGGCCTCAAGTAGAGCTGCAGTTACAGGATCAGTCATTCGTAGACATGCCTGGCTTAGGGAACAAACCCCGCCTGATCATGCCAAGGCTAAATTACTAGATGCTCCTTTACAAAAGGATGTTTTATTTGGTACTAATGCTGAGGAAATACTAAGGAAAATGGAAGAAAAAGCTAAAATCTATGCAAACTGTTAAGGCTTTTCTACAGGTTACAACCACCACGTTTTAGTAGAAATTGGCCTACAAAAAACTGGTCCTTTCCAGCCACAGACAAGCCCCAAAGAGGTAGATACAGACACGGAAGGGGCAGAGGACAATCTCAAGGAGGGCAGACAATGGCAACCTCCAGCATCAAGAGGTGGCGAAGACAATGCACAGCAATACAGAAAACAAACCCAATGACTTTCCCCTTTGCATGCCAAACAAGGCTCAAGTGGCAGCACCCTTGGGAGGAAATCTGGCATTATTTTCAAAAAATTGGCATATTGTCACAAAAGACAAATGGATCCTGGACATTATAAACAGTGGCTACAGATTTCATTTTCACACTCTTCCAAAAATGAGGCATGCCGAACCTGCCACACAATCAAAGGGCAGAGGCTCAAATACAAATTTCAAAGCTCATGGACATGAAAGCTATTCAAGAGGTACCTACTCACGAGCAAGGTCAAGGTTTTTATTCCAGACTATTCCTGGTACCAAGGAAGGGAACCAATTGGAGACCCATTTTGGACTTATCCATCCTAAACACATTTCTACTAGTACCAAAATTCAAGATGCTCACCTTACAGCAGCTTCTTCCCATGCTGGGCAAGGGGTCTTGGCTGGTAACATTGGACCTCAAGGAGGCATACCTGCATGTTCCAATCAGACAAAGCTGCAGAAGATACCTCAGATTTCTTGCAGGTTCAATCCACTATCAATTCTCTGCATTGCCCTTTGGCTTATATACTGTGCCCAGAGTATTCACGAAATGCCTGGCATCAGTAATCGCCTACGGCAGACTTCAAGGGATACAAATATACCCTTATTTGGACGACTGCCTGATCAAAGGGGACAGCAAGCACATACGTCTGGAGCATCTGGCTTATGTAACACAGTTGTTGAATTCTCTGGGATACACAGTGAACAAAGAAAAATCCAGGCTAACACCATCTCAGAAAATAATTTTCCTGAGTGCCAACTTGGACACAAACACCCAGATGGCCTATCTTATGCCAGAAAAACAGGGGTAATTAACTCAGTACTTCAAGATACTAGCAAATTGTACCAGGCTAACTGCAAGGAAAATCCTGCAGGTTCTGGGATTCATGGCATCTTGCATTCTTCTAATCCCATGTGCAAAGTTGCATATGAGGAAACTTCAATGGTACCTAAAAAACCTATGGTCTCAACACAGCCACAGTTTGGAAACAATAATACCACTACTTCCATGTTTACAAAAGGAATTTCTATGGTGGGCTCAAGCATGCCAAACAAACGCAAGTCTACCATTCTGCAAGCCTCAAGCAAATCAAGTCATCACAACAGACGCCTCAGACTACGCCTGGGGGGCACACATGACAGACGGGTGCATTCAGGGCAAATGGTCCCAAAAGGAAAAGCACCTTCACATCAATCAAAAGGAAATGCTAGCAGTGATAAATGCAATTACAGCTTTCAAGTACCTCCTGCATCCAGGGCAATTATTAATAAGAACAGACAACACCACAGTAATGTGGTACATAAACAAGGAGGAACACATTCATACCCCCTGTGCAGGCTGGCCATGTCACTTTGGAACAGGGCTCTGAAATGGCAAATCGAGCTTCAAGCACAGTACGTGCCAGGTATGGAAAACACGCTGGCAGACAATCTAAGCAGAAATATGACAGACCCTCACGAATAGAAGTTGCATCCTCAAGTGTTTACAAAGATAATCCAAGCCCGGGGAAGGCCAGACATAGAACTCTTTGCCTCCCACAAAAATCACCAATTGACTAAGTTCTGCTCAAGGACATTCCATCCAAAGCCCTTTCTTTCAGTTGGGCAGCACGGACAGTTTACGCCTTTCCACCTCTTCCACTACTGACCAAGGTGCTTTTGAAAACAAGAGCAGACAGACCAAAGATGATACTGATTGCTCCAGACTGGCCAAGACAACACTGGTATCCACTCCTGAGGAGCCTAACACATTCTCCTCCCTGGACCCTACCTCTAATGCCTCTTCTTCTGACTCAGCACAGCTACAAAACTCTTCACAGTCAGCTGAAAACACTCAATCTGGCTGCATGGAAAATTCCTTAACACAACAACAGACCCTTCTCTCCAAGTAGGTACAGGATGTCATTTTGGAAGCCAGAAGGCCATCTACTAGAAAAGCTTACTCCGCAAAATGGAAACTGTTTTGCACTTGGAATGAGAGAAAGGATCAGGATCCTAGAAAACTGAATTTGCCTCAGATATTACAGTACCCAACTGAACTGCTGAACAGTGGACTGTCATTCTCCTCCATTAAAATCCATGCCTCAGCCATTTCTGCAGAATACAACACTGATCTACCCTTATTCTCTCACCCACTTTTAAGACAGTTCCTCAGAGGGGCTAAGAATATAAGACCTCCAAGGAAACAACCAATCCCAGCCTGGGATCTTAATTACATACTGGAAAAATTAACATTGCCTCCCTTTGAACCAGCTGCCTCAACAGATTTGCAATATTTGTCCTGGAAAACAGCTTTCCTTCTGGCTATTACCTCAGCTCGTAGGGTCTCGGAATTACAAGCCCTCATGGCTGTGCAGCCCTTTCTCATCTTCCATCAGGACAGGGTTTCCGTACGAACCAACCCGTCATTTATGCCTAAGGTAGTATCCAGGGTAGCTTTAAATAAGGCCATACACTTACCTACCTTTTACCCCAATCCTCAAAACAAAGGGGAAAGGCTGCTTCATTCCTTAGACATCTGCGTTACTATTTGGACAGAACAAAGCTGTTCAGGAAATCAGAACAACTCTGTGTCCTATGCTGTAGGAGCTCAAGGGAAGCCAATTTCCAAACAGACAATTTCAAAATGAATAGGCCACTGCATATGTTTTTGTTACTCCTTTCATGGTAAATCTGTGCCTACAGGCATCCGATCCCACTCCACAAGGGCCACAGCTACCTCTACAGCCTTCCTCAGAGGAGTTCCTACCAAAGATATTTTGGAGACAGCCACTTGGAGTTCGGTGCATACCTTCACTAAACACTACCACCTACCTTTATACTCCAAAACAAGAGCAGGCTTTGCCACTGCTGTGTTGCAGGGCATTCTAGCTCCTCCTAATTCCACCTAGTGCCTACCACCCTGTGCGTAGCTTTGGGATTCTACCCATCTTTAATGACTGCAGCTGTGTATGCATGATGAACATAGTACAGTTTTGTACCTACCATAAATGTAGATGTTCGAGTGCTAATACAGCTGCAGTCCAGGTTTCCCTCCCTCCTTCCCCTCTTGGTACAGGCCTAGTGGCTAATTCCTCCACAAACAACCTGTTTGGGTTATCCTTCTATGGTGTATTTGCTTGCAACTACTGAATTTTGTTTACATTGCATTGCATGACTATACATAGATATATAAATTATGTATTGCCTTCCTTCTGGGGGCACCTGACATCTGGGGCAAGAAAGACTGAAGAAAATGGCGTCGGCCGTGTCTTATATACCCCTGTCGCACTGACGTCAGGGAAGAAGGCGACAACAACTGATGCTGGACCAAGACTTTGGAATTCGGCTGACCGAGGACCCGCCTGACGGCAGGAGAACCCATCTGTAATGACTGCAGCTGTATTAGCACTCGAATATCTACATTTATGGTAGGTACAAAACTGTACTTTATCCGGCTCCCGGTAGCCCTCGATCAGCCAGGATACCAAAGGTAAGTAAAAATGACATCGGCTGCCGTCTGTTGTAAAGGACATCAGGGGGTCTGATACAAAAGAAGGTAGCCAACATCACTTCCTCAGTCTTCCTTGCCGCGGAGCCCGAAGCAGAAGCTTTTCATGCATGAGTGCCGGTCGGCAATTTACCTTTGTTGGTTTCCAACTACAAGAGTTGAAGTCTACTACAGCTATGTACCCTGTTGGGAATCCTCTTTTCTTGCCTTAACGAATGTCAGAAAAAGTTAATTGCCTTACCTGTGGAAAGCAGATTCCCCATAGAGATTTTCATTCCTGTTGCATTATTTGTTTAGGCCTTGACCACGACGTTCCCAGTTGTGATCTCTGTGCCTCCTTTAATCCGTGTACTATCCGTTGTCGGGCTAAGATTTTGGCTAGGCATTTTGGCGATTGGCCTAAGTTTATTGGTATGGTGTCCGCCAGTCTTCAGGCTTCGGATATTCCAAAGAAACGTAAGCTAAGCTTTTGGATGTACCCTTGCATATAAAGATGGTCTTTTTGGCAGCAAAGCAGAGGAGGTACTTAAGATGGAGGATAAGGCCAAGTCCATGCAAACTGTTAAGGATTTTCTGCAAGTTCAACCCCCTCGCTTTAGCAGGAATTACCCTTCCAAGAGTTGGACCTTTCCTGATACCAGCAGACAGAACCATTCCAGGACTAGAGGTTACAAATCTTCTAGGGGGCAGGTGGCTGCCCCTCAAAGGTCTAGGCGTTGGCAGGCTTCCACTTCTAAGGTGGGTAGCTCCAAGCCTGCAACTCAATCAAAACACTCAGTGACTTTTTCCAACTTCTGCCTGTTCTTGCTTGCCTGGGGAGCCCTTTAGGGGGAAGGTTGGCCCTTTTTGCAGATGTCTGGGCCACTATCACAGATGACAAATGGGTGCTCAGAACGGTGTCCCTGGGGCATAAATTTTCTTTCCACACCTTTCCAGCTCCCAAGGGATTCCCAGACTTTCCTCCATACCAAAGGGCAGAAGTAGAAAAACAAATTTTGTCATAGTCTCTTCTGGGAGCAATAGAATCTGTTCCTGCTCAGCAGGTAGGCCAGGGCTTTTATTCCAGGCTTTTCCTAGTTCCAAAAAAAGAAGGCATGTGGCGTCCTATCCTAGATCTTTCCATTCTGAACTCTCCTAGTAATTTCAAAGTTCAAAATGTTCACTCTGCATCAGTTGCTACTAATGCTAGAAAAGGATTCCTGGCTAGTAACATTGGATCTCCGAGACTTCTCTGCACATCCCTATCAGGGAATGTTGCAGGCAGTATCTTCGATGCTCGTGTTTCACTGTTGCAGTCATTACACCTGGGTTATCCTGCTGGCAGGCTACCTGCAGTCGGCCCGAATTACTGCTCCCAGAGTCTTCACTAAGTGCTAGCCCCAGTCATTGCTTTTTGCAGGCAGAAGAACATTCAGATTCACCCATACTTGGATGACTGATTCAAGCAAGTTCTCAGGAACAGCTGCTAAAGGATCTGGAATTCATAGAGAGACTCCCCTCTTCCCTGGGTTACACACTCAACAAGGAAAAATCAAAAATGGTACCATCCAAGGAAATAACATTCCTGGGAGCGAGTCTGAACACAGCCGCTCAGATGATATATCTCACCCAGGAGAAGCAGACAACTCTCTGAGTTTACTTCAAGGATTTGGCAAGCCTGTCCCAGCTCCTTGCAAGGAAATACCTGCAAGCTCTGGGGTTCATGGCATCTTGTATTCTCATGATTCCATATGCAAGACTGCATATGAGGAAATTGCAGTAGTACCTAAAGAACATTTGGTGTCAACACACACACACCTGGATATGATGATTCCTCTGCTTACATCTCTGCAGAAAGAGTTGCTATTGTGGGCAACAGCCTGCTTACAAAACAAGGGCATGCCTTTTCGACCACCTCCTGCCACTCAAGTTCTAACCACAGACACATCGGACTTCGCCTGGGGAGCACACCTGGATGGCAGATGCATACAGGGAAGTTGGAACACCCAGCAGATGCACTTGCACATAAATCGAAGAGTTGATTGCAGTTCAGCAGGCCTTACTAGCTTTCAAGCATCTTCTTTCTCCAGGGACCCTGCTTGTCAGAACAGACACCACAGTCATGTGGTACATCAACAAGCAGGGAGGGACTCACTCTTACCCCCTGTGCAGGCAATGCATGAAGCTTTGGTCCATTGCAGCATCCCTGGACCTGCATCTCCTAGCTCAGTTTCTTCCAGGAAGGCTCAATGTTTTGGCAGACCAGTTGAGCAGGCAAACCCTGGATCCTCATGAATGGCAGCTGAACAGAGCAGTCGTTTACAGCATCATTCAACGTTGGGGCACAACTCAGGTGGATCTTTTCTCCTCCCCAGACAACCATCTTCTACTTCTCTTTTGTACCAGATAGCATCATAGCAGAGCCTGGAAAGTGAATGCTCTGTCCTTCCCTTGGACATTGCTGTCAGTGTACGCCTTCCCTCCTCTTCTTCCCAGAATATTAGTGAAGATCAGGGATGAGCGACCGAGGACTATTGTCATAGCTCCAGACTGGCCCAGGCAGCATTGGTATCCACTGATTCACAGTCTGTCAAATTTCCTCCTTGGCATCTTCCTCTGAAGCCAGATCTTTTGGTTCAGGAAGGGGGAAACATTCTACATCCTCATCTTCAGTCTCTCCATTTGACAGCATGGCTCATTGTATGAATCAGTCCATTTCTTCTTCCCTTTCCCAGCAGGTGGTTGACGTGCTGAGGGAGGCCAGGGGGCCTAGCACTAGGAAGTCCTACGCTGGCAAATGGGAAAGGTTCTCTCTATGGACGCATCTGTGGACGCAGGCTAGAAGGGAATCTTCTTCTCAGCCTACCCTTCCTCTGATCCTGGAATACCTGGTTGATTTGCTTCAGGGTGGTCTTCCTTTTTCCTCTATCAAGGTCCATGCTTCAGCCATTTCTGGTCATTGTTCTTTTGAGCAACCCATTTTCTCTCATCCCCTGATAAAAGTTTCTGAGAGGTGTTTGCAACTTAAAACCTCCCAGAAGGGCACCTACTCCAGCCTGGGATCTTAATTTTGTTCTGGAGAAACTCACTCTTCCTCCTTTTGAGTCTGCTGCCTCTGCAGATTTAAAGTTTCTCTCTTGGAAGACCGCCTTTCTCTTGGCTATAACTTCAGCAAGGAGGGTTTCGGAGCTGCAAGCTTTGATGGCCGTGGAGCCTTTTCTTATTTTCTGTGCAGATAGTCTTTCTGAGAACTAATCCCTCCTTTATGCCTAAGGTGGTTTCTAGCCTGACTCTTAATCAGTCCATACACCTTTCTACCTTCTTTCCTAATCCTCGAAATAAAGGTGAATGGATCCTACATTCTCTTGATGTGCACAGACAGCTCAGGTTTTACTTGGACAGGACTAAAGACCTTTGGAAATCAGCACAGTTATTGGTCAGTTTTGCTCCTGGAGCTCAGGGCAAGCCTATTGATAAGCAAACCATTTCCAAGTGGATTGCATATTGCATCACCTTTTGTTATTCCTTTCATGGCAAGGTTCCTTCTCAAGTGGTTAGGACCCACTCAACTAGAGCGGCTTCCAATTCTGCAGCTTTTTTAAGGGGTGTCCCTACTAAAGATATTTTGGAGGCTGCCACATGGTCTTCTGTTCACACTTTCACTAAGCATTACAATTTGCCTCTGTTTTACAGAGCTAGGGCAGGGTTTGCCACTGCTGTGTTGCAAGGCATTATCTCCAACCCTTGATTCTGTTGGTGGTTCCACCCTTCTCTCTGGGCTTTGGTAATCAACCCATTTGTTAGGAATGCAACAGTGAAACACGATGAACATAGTACAGTTGTGTACACTTAACATAAATGTAGATGTTAGTGTATTCACTGTTGCAGTCCTGGTTTCCCTCCATCCCTTCCCCCTTTTTTCGTCCTCTTCTATTCTCTTTTCCTGAGGTACAGGCTAATTTGGATATTTGCCAATGTTGCTTTTGGCTTCAGCTTTATTTCTGGGGACTTCTGATTGTTATGGCAAGAAAGACTGAGGAAGTGGCATTGGCTGCCTCCTTTTGTATTGGACGCCCTGACTTCCTTTACAACCGTAGGCAGCCAACGTCATTTTTACTTACCTTTGTTATTCTGGCTGATTGAGGGCTACTGGGAGCCGGATAACCCATTTGTTAGGACTGCAACAGTGAATACACTGTAACATCTACATTTATGGTAAGTGTACACAACCGTACTTTTTACAGTCTGGGTTCTGTCAGTAAGGCAGCTGGCAACCTATCGAGTGATGTAGGGATGAGTGCCCAGTTTAGTAAGTTTCTCTATGATTCCAGAGTGGGGGATGGTGTCAAAGGCCTTGGCGAGGTCCAGATAGTTTGTGTGGATGCCTTACCCTCATCCACAGCTCTGTAGACTGATTCGAAGAAGTCAGTCAGGTTCAGGAGACAAGATCCAGCCCTTCACAAACCCATACTGGGTGGGGTCCAGTGTTTGAAGGTTGCCAGTGTCTTTGTTTATAAGTTCCATGGTAATGCAGATCAGGCTCGTCAGACTGATGGGACGGTAAGTCCTGGGATCCAAGGTGGATCCCCCCCCTTGTGGAGTGGGATAACTGTAGCGTGAAGCCTGAGGTGAGGCTATGATTGAACATGACACTTGGATGAGGTGCCAGTTCATTTTTGTAGCTCATGTAGTACACAGCCCGGGATATCATCTGGTCCCATGGATGCTGTATTCTTGGCGTTGGAGCACTTTCTACCTGTGTGGCCGTGATTACAGGAATTTGGCAATCTTTTGGTATTGAGATGGGCCCTTGAGGGGATGAGGGGGGGGGTGAAGTTGGTACTAAATCTGTCTGCCAGGATATTGGCGCGCTCTCTCTCTCTCTCTATATATATATATATATATATATATATATATATATATATTTTATATATATATATATATATATATATATATATATACACATATATATATATATATATATATATATATATATATATAGGCAACATAGTCATGTATACCTTCGATGAAATGCATCTCAAATGCCTCTGACTCCATTGCTTTGCTGGAATGTACTCTCATTTCTTTGAATATATTTATTAGCAGAGTCATAACAAAACCCAGTGCAGATAGCAAGCATGATAGAAATGGACCACCAACTGTTTTGGGAACAGAGATGAGTAGTTGGTTATGCCCTGGCATGGAAATTTTATGCCCTGTTTTTTTTTTTTTTTTTTTTTTTTTTCTCGTGTTTTATGACCACAGTCATTTCTCCAGGACTTTAAAATGATGTAAGAGGTGGACTCCACTCATTCACTGAAGTATCAGATTTAAAATTTGATATAAGGGAGGCTTGGTAGATATAACTGTTCTGTGCAGTTAAGCACAATGTCCATTACTCAACCTTTCCTAGCTTTAACTCCAATAATTAGCCGTTTCCTAGGAATGGAGCTCTAATGGAACAGAAAAACCATCTCAAATGATAGTTGCTTCTTTTTTTTTTTTTTGTGAGGAATTCAGGCATTGTAGAAGAGCTGTGACCTTTCTAAGGAATTAAGGTAACAGTGCCGCTTACAGAATGGTTAGGTGGTCGGAAGCGTGGCTAGGAAGTTTCCTAAAGAAGACAAGCCTATAAGGCAGAGCAGCAAACCTTAACTGAAGTGCAAGTAAGCCTAGGCTAATCATGTGATAGGAGTAGTCGGGGAAACCTAGACAGGTCTGCTTACAAATGGCAGGAATGCTGGTATCTGGTAAACCTTTTCCATTTGGAGAAGACCTATGTCTTGTGGAAGACTTAATAGCTTCTTGTAGGGTCTGAACAGTCTCCAAAGAAAAGACATACTCCTAACATCAGCCCACATGCTGCAGTATGAAAACTTTTGGGGAGGTGTGAAACGCCCTGTCCAGTTGTAGAAAAAGTTCATTTTTAAGTGGCATTGGCAAGGAAGGACTGGGTTACATTATGTGGATTGGCAAGGAAGGACTGGGTTACATTATGTGGAAGGAGAGAGTTTGAACTCTTTGCCAAAAGGGGTCTCCATTAATTAAAACCCTTCCCTTTTGGTACTTGAAGTACTCTTTCATTGTGGAGGACATGCATGTAGTAAATTCCTTGCAGAGCCTCAGAGAAAGCAGCTTGTACCCCCATTAACTCTAGCTACATACTGCAGAGTTGCAGTGCCTCATTGGGAAGTTGGTAGGAGCACCTTTGGATAGATTTGTCACTATTTGGATGGAAGATAGTTTTCCCTGACCAAAGAAGCAGTTTGAAATGAGTTTTGAGAGGCATAACCAGCTGCCACATTTCTGTTGCTATTCTCCATAACTAGTAAAAATGTGCTTAGTGTTCTTTGACCTTTTGAACAATCCCTGAATGCCTTGCTGGGGAGATTTCAGCTGCAGCTCTCTGGTTTATTTTAATGCCTGTTTCTTAAGCATTTAAATATCAGTGAAGCAACAGTTGAAAGTGGTAAGATAATGTTAAATATATTTCATATTATTCAAAGTTATTTAAAACGAAGTGCTCTGTATGTACAGTATTATGATATAAACAAAGAAATGTAAATTGCAGTAGAATGAAACTCTCCAATAACTTCTCAAACTACTCAGGCTTCTAGTAATTAAGTAAAAAAAATTAATGGCAGTGTACCATACAGTAAACTGGGTTACAAGTTGACAAATTGTCCTAATTTGTTCAAAAATGTCCTAATTTCTCCAAGGCTGAAACAGTAGGAAAAAAAGTGTACACGGATTCTGAGATAGCAAATCGATAAACACCAAGCCCAGCAACACCCACTGTCCTAGGCAATAACAAAAGAATTTGCTCATTAGGGAGTTTTGAAACCAGCAGCAGGATCTCTCAGAAATTGTAGGAAAATGTCTCCAGCAAACACAAAACAGAAATCTGTATTATAACTCCTAATCCTGGAGCAAAATCCATGGGAAATCACATACACTGAAAGTGTCTCCCAAAAAATTGGCAGCAAACAAAAGCAGCATCTCTGGAACATAAGCCACAAAGCCATCAGTGTCCAAATAACACAGTGCTGTAGTGTAAATAGAATGCAACAAACTATAATAAGGTGCAACGAGCAAAGGACCAGCACCTTCATAGTGCCAGGTATGGAACCACTGAGTGTTGCAGCAGTCAATATAGCAAACTCTTGACAGGGAGCAGCTGGCTGAAGAAATCTGGGGAAAGTTGAACGAGTCCAGATATAACTTGTTTAGCTACTAGCTACTAATGTTGTTTTTTCATCCTTATGCAGTCAAAACTCCCATCTTCTGATGTCCACCCGGAGATTTATCAACATCATCTATCCTAGTTTGATGTGCTTTGTCATCAGAAGGGCTTAAGAGTCTGTATGGTCTAAGATTCTCAAAGGACCCCCTTGAGAATCTGTAAGGTCTAAGATTCCAGACACAGCACCCCCCCCCCCCAGCTATATTGCACTCATCTTGCATCTTTTGTCAGAACTTGTGGTGCAGACAGGAGGTTGATGAAAGGGGTCTAGGCCAGTGACTCCCACTAGCACAAGGGGACCAGTAGCATCTCCATGTCACATGATCAGCTGATTGATCCCACAGATTCCCAGGTAATGCTAAAACTTCTTATCTCACATTTTGTTTCAATATGTAACCCAAGAAACAAAAAAAAAAGTATGTTGGGTGAAATTGAAACTGAGTTATGGGCCACTAAAATAGGTACAACATTCTGGATATTTCAATGGGTTAGAAAGAAACCTCTTTGTAATACTTAAGTGTTTCTTACATCAGTGCATCAGAGCTTCTAGAAATACTTTGAGCTGATAGGGAAACTTATTTGTGACTAATTCCAGGGGAGTCAGAAAAGTATTTTAATCCTTAAAGATTAGTTTCACTGGACTTTGGTAGAACATTTTCAGACCAAATTTATGTAAAAGCACTTTATCCTGGGGACTACAAAGGGGAACATTGTGACAACGGCAGTTAGGGGAATGAGAAAAATGCAAGCAGTGCAATAAGTACCCACATTTTAGATTTTTCTTCCATTTCTAACTTGCCTGGCTTTATTATTTTGACTTTGGAGATCTTTCTGAGGCTTATGGCATAGCTGGCAGAGATCATTAACACGTGTGCGTTGGAGACATTCTGCTGACAGATAAGATTCTGAGGCTAGATAGTTAGAGAACTAACTAATCCCATGATCTCCTGAGGCCACCAGTTCCAAGTATGTTGTAGCCCTTAAAATGGAATGCCAACAGTGAGACAGCAGTCTTGCAGCCAATCCAAGCTTCATTTGGCAATTCATGCTTTAGGACTGTCTGACACTAATTTGCAAGGATCCCTAGAGGGCCAGCAAAATAAAAATTCCCTCTGGGGAACTCCCTTCTATCCTTAGTGTTCCATATTTTCTGTTATAATGCCGGACTCAGTTTTACGAGTGTAAAGATGATTGTTTAAGCAATTCATAAGACCCAAGATGACTGATCTTCCAGCTTTGTAATTTGGAGTTCAGATGTCTTCCCAAGGAGGCATGCCCTGACCTTTTTTAACAAAAGTGATTCGCGGAAGTGTATGCAGCAATACGGCAGAGGATTCATATTTGGTTATTCCCTGTAAGAGCACCTTCATCCTGAGAAATAGGCATCTTCTGCCAGAAAGAAAATGGGTCCCATTCTGTATTGATCATCTGAACTGGATATCGAGGAAGAAGAGGATTTTACTATTCTAGGCAGCTTTATTCTATCCTGGGTTATGACACTGAAGTAGGTTGAGTTCTTTTGCTCTGGGTCTTCTGCTTTGAAGAGACCTTCAACTAAATTAGATGGGAACTTTTTAAATTAGAGACTGAGGAATTACTGGACCACCCATAAGAGCTTCCTTGAATTATTGAGCATTGAAGAGCCATTGGCTGTCTTTACAGGCATTCATAGATGTTTTTGATAGACTCCCTTGAGTTGGATCCACAAGTGATGCTATCCAGGAAGCCATATAACATTTATAGGGTCATGGAGAAATTTCAGTACATTTGTACAAATCCGTTTGCAGCTGACCCTGTTCTAATTTCACTGAATGACGAGTTCCAAGCTGTTGTCCACTGATAATCTAGTAATAGTGTTGCAAATGGCAAAGTAGGCTCCACATATGTTAAAAAGTGTGGGTATCCGTGTGCACGTGTGTATTCGTGTGTGCATGTCTATATTGTACATATATACTCCAGTTTAGAAGTAAAGGCTATTAATTGCTAAACTCGTATGCTTTGATACCAGATGCATCTTTATGCAGATGGATGCTGTGATGGAAGAGAGTGAAGAAGCCCTGAAGCAAAGTTATTAGGTTGCCTTCATTTAGGGTTGGTAAGCAAGTAGTTATGTGGCTGTTTAGATGCAGCTGCTTCAGGTGCAGTTAGGCATGGCTGAAGATCCAGCCTTTACCAGCTGATGTGAATAGACAGCACCTCAGTGCTTCTTCAGACAAAGACCTTTTGTTTGAACACCTTCAAAAGAACTGTTCAAGACACTGAAGGCCAAGAACAATACCATGCAAGTAGTGAAACAATTATTTCATTTTCTATCGTTATGGTGGTGGTGCTGCAGTAGCGTTGTCGCCCCACAGTTAGACGTTGCCCGTTCGATTCTCAGAGCGTCTTCTGTGTCAACATGCGTGAATGGGCGTTCCTTCGGTGAAGGTTGTACGTTAGGCCCGGCAAGCCAGCACGTGAAAGTCTACTGCCAATCATTAGCGGATCGGAGTTCCGCTGTGGTGACCCCTAACCGGGAAAAGCCGAAAGACACAAATAGCCACCTTAGGTGGGCTACACCTCAGAATCAAGATTTACCTAAGGAACTTGTGATAGTAGCACCACAACCCATGTTCTACTTGGAATGAGTTGAAATAGTTGGTAATATAGGTATAAGCTAGTCCAGGGAATGCCATTCATGATTCTCCAGGGGTCTTGAACCTTGTGTATGGGTATCTTATTTCCGTACTTGGGAGAATTATTCAAAACCCTTAACAGCACAGGAAGAGTGGAGCAAACAAGACAGGGCCACGTGTATCAGTGTTGGAGATGTTGCTCTGAATCTGTGCACTCCAGGTATTTAAGCCAAACCAGATGCTAGGTGTACAGGCAACACCATGTTCATTTAGTACAGATGGATGAGAGGAAAACGGGACCATTACCAAACACTATGTAAATGGTTAGAGTGAGTTACAGGCTGACTAATCTGGGATCAAACTGCTTAACAGAAGCTTTAGCTTCAAGTGTTTGCTTTCCTCTCCTCCATTTCCTCTGCAGATCAGAGCAGGGCCACCCCACAACCTGTATAATTAGAGATTGTAATTTTTTCACAGTCTGAGAATGGAGAGTTCTGGAACTAGATCTGCTTCCTCTGAGTTGCACGTTCCAAGAGATTCTACTCTGTATCCATGCAGGGAAGCCTGAATAATGAACCCCATATTAATCCAGTGGAGCAGGGGGCTCCTGTACATCCCATGGCCCTTCCCCCAAGTTCAGGAAATCCCCATAAAAACAAGAGCCTTAGATTAAGCCTGAACCTACCCTAGGACTCAATTCCAGCCAAGGGTTTACTCATGCTTCAGGAAACCAAGCAAATTGCCACCAGGAAATACTACCTGGTTAACGGTATAGGTTTTTGTGTGTGGTGTGCAGACCAAGATGGTATTAGTCTCATACATTATCGTATAGGCCTAAGCAGAAGATAAAGGCCTGACGTGTCTCAACTGAAGTGCACCTGTTTGCCTGCTTATTCCTACAAACTGATTCTTTACTTGAAACCTGCCAAATCAGGCCAGTGCTCATTTATTGAAACTTAATTTTGTAGTAAAAAAATTGATTTAGGTTTTGAGCATGCACATACCTACCACTAAAATACTTGTACTGGAAGACTTTTAGGTGGCCATTAACTCACAAAGTGAATGACAGACCTGAATAAAGAGCCTTGCACAGTCCTACACACACACAAAAAAAAAAAGTGGAAAGAAAAAATGTTTGGCCATGCAGGAATAATTCACAGTAAGGTTTATTGAGCTCTTTAGTCTAAATGAAAAGACTTTATCAGAATGACGTGAATAAGCAGATAAAATACACCAAGGCTTACACAAACTCTCGATAGCAACTGGATTAGCGTAGAAAATATTTACTCTTCGCTTTCATCTACTACAGACTTCTTCAGAACAAATAACATGAATACATTCAACTCCTTTTAAATCGAAGTGCACCAATAAAAACATTCCCTTAATCGGTTATACATTCAGTTATCTAATAAACAAAATATACACAAAGCTTCTTATTGTATAATCAGTATAATAATTTTAATAACATGGATGCATCTAAACTGTTTCATTAAATTCAGTCTCGTTTCTTAAAATAAAAAAATTAATATTGATAGAAGTATTAATTCCTGGCAGTTTGTCAGCCCCTAATTTCAGTTGCCATAATGTTTCTTTTTGCTCAACTTGGTTTCTGTAATCACCACCTCTAAGATCTGTAGGCACTTGCTCTAAAATAGAGAACAAAAACATTTTTTTTCCTTGCAAACTTGTGTATTTGTATAAAGTGTTGTTCTTGTCGTTATTCCTATACAAAAACAGTCACAGCTTGAACACACACTAATATATATGACACTCCCCTAGTCTTGCAGTTAAACACCCCTGGAATGGCCAACGTTCTGTCTGTGTTTGAGTGATAAAAGGCCTTTCTAAAATGCATATACATACTAAGCACATTACATGGGTAATATGAAGGTTTTTTTTAATATTGATTTAGATAATTGAATGTAATTAATTGATTAAAGGAATGTTTTTATTGGTGTACTTGGATTTAAAAGGAGTTGAAAGTATTTATGTTAGTTCTGAGGAAGTCCGGAGTAGACTAAAGCAAGGATAAATATTTTCTACGCAAATCCATTTGCTATTGAGAGTTTGTGTAACTCTTGGTGTATTTATTTTTATTTGTTACTGAATGACAAAACACACAGCTAATAAAAAGCGCAGGGACATGATATACCAACACTTGTGTGCTAAAAGAAAGAAATAGCAAGACAATCCTGTTTGGCCAAAGTTTCATGCATTTCTATTTTTTGTGTTCGAGAAGGGTAAATACTGGAATAGACAAGCTGATTAAATTGTTTTGACAAAGAACTGTTTTGGCAACTGGAATTAGCTGTTGAGCAACCTCCAGAGTTAAATGATCATGTGCATCAGTTGTATTTTGAAACCGAAACATGAGGGAAATCTTTATTGGTGAATTTTGATCACATGGTTTGGTGAGTATTCTATAAATGTTTCATTTCCTGTGTTTCATCATTGATGAAGTCTTCATGTAGACGATTGCGCTCAAACTCTGCAATGAATTTAGACCCAAGTTGTCAGACTTATTTTTATTATTTAAGTCTGGTTGGCTGTATTTTTTGTTTTATTTATTTTAGACAGTCCTCCACAAAGACAGGATGTCACTTTAGATCAATTTGTCTTTCTTACCTGACATGAATTCTAAGCTGGCATTTAACCAAACCATACAAGTACTACTTTTTAACCAAAACCTTTAAGTGACGGGGATAGCATTGAAAGCACTAAAGATTTTCAGACCAAGTGGGCAGCTTTTTGTTTCTTTTATGGCAGGAGGACAGGACAGTTGCCAAGCACAGGGTAAATGGTCAGTAAATGGATTTTTTTTGTTTTGCCCACCATGTAAAGAAAAGCTGTAGAAGCAGGTTAAAATGTGAGCCACTAGGGCAGCAGCACTTCCAGTCAGAAATTACTGCTCACATACCAACCACACAAAAAGCATAGGCAAACTCTTATACAAGTACTCCACTGCACAAGCTTGGAACAAACTCCCTGTAGATGTACGTTCCATCATCCACCCAGCCCACTTTAAAGAAAAACTCAAATCTTACCTACTTAACTCCAAACTTTGCCATTGTCAGGCACCAACTTAAGCACCCCACTATAATACCTTTCTTTCTCCCTCTCCTGTGTACTCTGTTATCTTGGATATGTACTAATGTTTACTAACCAGAACTGTTGCTTAAAAGCACTGCTTGTATATATGTAAATAAAATTGATAAAAAAAAAAAAATATATATATATATATATATATATATATTTTGAGTACTTGCATTGCAATTTACTCCTTTTACTTGCATTTTCTGTATAATTAAATTTTAGATGCTTAATTACATTTCTTTGTATAACCCTGTTCTTGTTAAAATTTAGAATTTTCTGTAATTTGTTCATGTATTGGAGCTTTTTTCCACAGGTCTCCACTGAAAATGGGCCTCAAGCCCAGTTGGACATACCCGGTTAACAAATGTCAATTAAATAAATCTACCCCAATTGCCTTCTTCAGGAACATGTTCTTAGAAAGACATTGAGGCAGCTGGTGTGGATCTCTAGCCATATGATACCTAAGCAATGCAAGCTAGACTTATTCTCCAGGAGTAGAGTAGGATTCACCATTGCAGGACATATTTGCTTCTTCCCCTAGAGGTGTTGGCTGGATTATCCCTTGGGTACCTTGTACATAATACTTTTTTTCATAGCATTGTAAGTGATGCTAAAGTAGTGATCCTTAGGACAAACGTATCACAGTTGTGTACTCACCATAAAGGTAGCTGTTCATGTACAAGGAGCACTTGTGCATTATAAACTCCATTCTGCCACCCGAGGTCCTTTCGTATTAGCTAGGTGTGTCCGAAGACACCCTCCTATATTAAGCCCTAGCTGCTTCATTCAGTTGTGAAGAAGGAATGCACCTTAATCTTGCCAGTTCAAAACCTTCTGCTAGACTGCATGAGCGCAAACAGTAATTTGCTTCCACACACCAAAAAAGAACTGAAGGTGATGCAGGTTGCTGCCCCAGTTTTACTTGACTATACGTCTGATGGCCTTCTGTATGGGGACGATACCAACACTGGTCTGGGGATGCCCATGTTCAATATTAAATCAGGTGAAATGGAGATCCTGCTGTGCCCAATTCCCAAGTATTAAGTGTACTGCAGCAGTGACCCTTGCATTGCAACAGCAGCATTTGTGGTGTAAGTTTGCTTGCACAGTTGTACTTTATTGAATATCCACTGCAAGAGAATATTGGGTAGTATTGAATTGTCTTTGACTACACACAGCCTAGAAATGTTTTGCTTTGCCACAGCTTGAAGTATGTCATTAGTATCCATCCTTGCAGCTTGGATTTGCACTTATTCCATGCTTGGACAGTTAATGGAGTTTCATACTAGCCAGTGGGAGCCATCAAGTGAGGTGCAAATGGAGTGCTGGAAGAATTCTGACCTGGCTTGGATGTCTGCTAGGCAGGTCTGTCTGTACTTATGCCCAACAAATTTTTATAGGTGCAAGATGGCCTATTTTTAGTGTGCTGCCTTTAATCTCTCTAAATGTATTTATAGGGTGCTGAGTGTTGCTATTTTGGTGAGACAGAGTTAGCATTGTAGGAAGGGATATTACTGTACAGGGATGTTGTGGCACATGAAATGTAGGACTTTATCCATGTATGGCTAATGGAAGGCAACACAGAAGTTAAATGCTTATCACAGTAATGATACTTTGGATATGTACTAGTTTTGATTGTAACACACTCATTGTTTAAAAAGAACTGTGTGCGCTCGCGTACGCGTTTCCATAAAGGGTGACACCAGGGTTAGTGTGAGAAGGCGATAGCTGAAGTTAAAATTCCACTTGGGAAAAGTGTGTGATTTTTGTCTTGTTCCTTATTTCCTTTATTTTTATTTTTCAGATGAGCATGATGCCGTACAGAAGAAAACATTTACAAAGTGGATCAATGCCCGTTTTTCCAAGGTAAGGGCTATTTTTAATGTGCAGAATTTTGTTGTTTTAAAACAAATATTTATTTATAACAAGAGTTGATCTTAAACCCAAGTGGTATGTTTATCTTACAAACAATTATGTCCAAGTCCAAGGCAAATAGATGCAAGTGAAACTTCAAGAAAATTCCTGGCAGAGTTGGGAGAAATGTCCTTATTCTTTGTCTGGGTTAGACTTCCGTAATTGCTTCCTGTCTTGACTGTAAGGCAGTCCATGTTCTGCCATTGGAAGTACTTGCATTGCATCTGACATTGCTGTCTAGATGATGAGCTTGGAGATTGCATTGCAAGCTGGACAACATTCTCATGATGGTTTTACGGTAGTGACGCACTAAAATACAGTGGGATCTAGTTACTATTCTGTAAAATTGCTGATTGTCCAAGTAGCTTCCCATGTAAGCTTTTTCATTTAAAAATAAGTATATATCTGTAGTTTTACTGAAACCCTGATTTGGGTGAAATCTTCCTGCGTAAAGGAGTTTAGTTATTCTACATACAAAGCCCATGGTCGCAAACTTGACAGTGATCAGTAACTGAGATGTAGAACTGGATGGGCATGCCTTGATATATTTGTTACTCATTTTTCAATTGTAATTGCCAAGTCTGGTTTTTGTTGCATATATGTTTTTTAAACTTAGTTTTGTATATTTGATTTACTGCCGAAGCTGACAAAGGGCCCATATGGGTTTAGAGAGAGAGCGTGAGTGGTCATAACCCCCTATAGGCAGATTCATTGATCTAACAGTGCTTTTTTTGTGATATGTTAAATGAAGGGCGACTTTATCACTTCTACTTGGAAATTTCCAGCACTTGATTGCATTGAAATGCTTTGTGTCTCTCTGGTGGGAGCTACTAACAGGTCTGATAAACCAGGATGCAGAGTTCACAAGAACTAGTTGTGAGAATATCTCTCAATCTGGAAACCTCAAAAATCTGGACAAAGGCGGATGAAAAATAGGTACAAGTCTGTATGCTTATTAACATAAAATTTACATACATAGTTATGCAACCCCACCCATTCCGATGAAACTGTGGGATACCAACTTACAAATGCAAACCAAAGAACTTACAACCAAAATATGGCCCCAGACCCTGTAGTAAATGGTAACCATGTGTAGCAGTGATGTTAATTGGGAAGGGAGAAGTTGAACCTTAGGATTTAGATTTTGGTGACTTGCAGTTATGTGGATTTTGTGGTAAAAGTAGGGCATTTAATGGTAGGCAATATTCTAATCTTAGCAGAAGAATATTATAGTTTGCTAGGACATCCAAAAGTCATTCTCCATGGCCTACTGATCAGTGGCGTAGCTAGAGTTTGTGCCGCTCGGGGCTGTCTGAGTTTGCCACCCTTCCCCCCCTCACAAAATCATGGCCAAATGCGGCCCCCCTATACACAGCCTTCCCCCTACAGCCATTCCAGTGTCTCATTACTTAGCTATTTTACCCCATTTACCATAAACACTGTAATATGCATACTGCTTTACTTTACAATAATTTGGATTTCATTTAAAACTTTTATTTCACATTTTGTAGCACAAACACTAATAAACGTCATCTGCTGAACAACGCAATACAGTCTCAATGAAACTAGACTTAGCATTAAAAGTTCTTTGCCCTTGAAAGTAAACTAACGTTCATTGAAACAGCATTGAAACCCACATTTAAAGAAAATGCATCTGGTCACTGGCAGATAAAGATTACCTTTGGACTGTTTGCAAATCATAGGACCCTTGCACACAAAAGGTACATGTGCTCTTTGATGCACCTTCCTGATTGTGTTAAATTACATTCCTTGTATAATACAACACACTTGTTAGAGCATGTTTTAAGTTTATTGTTTTGAACATTTTTTCCAGTAAGCAATGAAACAAAATGCATGAACCAATAATGTCAAAACTGCCCATTTCAGAACATTTCCATCATAAAAGTCTACACAAACTTGTACAATCCACCAGTGTCAGTAAATATGCACAATCTCTGCAGAAGTAAAAAGTAAAAAAATAATCTAAATTCCACTTTAGAGCGATCTGTAACTAATGAATAGGTTGCTGCTAACAAGCAATTTTATATTTCTTTGTTTCATCTACAAATAGCGCCTCCTGTTCTTGAGAAATAAATTGCCTATGTTACATTAAAAAAAAGCTAGTAATATTGCAATAGGGAATGGATGGCAAACTGATAACAGGTTCATAGTTACCAAGTATCTTCGGCAAAGAGGACATTCTCAGGACTACAGCATCCACCCCCTTTAAAAAGCACAACACAGTGTATCAGCAATCCGTCTACATACTGTGGGAGTAGAACCCACAGCCTTACACACACCCTAATAAAGAAGTTACAAGCCGTTAACGGCCGTTATGTTCACAGATCCGGATTTACTTTGCAGCATGCAGCAATTAAAATAAAGTCCCTTTGTAGCAGTTAAAATTAATTTGTAGCACACATGCACACAACCTTAAGCCTAATAATAAACAAGCCATTAAATTAAAATAAAGAAGCTATTAATGGCCATTACGTTCATGGTCCCACAGATCTTGCGACTTACTTTGCAGCCATTAAGTTCGCAGTTAAAATAAAGAAGCTGTTAGTTCACAGCCTTAAAATAAAGAAGCCGTTAGTTTGCAGTCTTAAAATAAAAAAGCCATTAGCGGCCTTTACGTTCATGGACCTGGACTTACTTTGCGCAGCACACAGCAGTTAAAATAAAGCTTTGTAGCAGTTAAAATGAATTTGCAACGGTGGGAATAAAGAAGCCTTTAAGTTCACGGATCTCGGACTTTGCAGCACTGCCCACAGCCATTAACGGATGTTAAACTTTGCAGCAGTTCACAGAACTTAAGCAGTCTTACAATATCTACTCACATAATACATTACAGTATGTATTTTGCAGCACGACACACAAAGATAAATTTAAAGAAGCAGTTCTCCTACTTTGCAGCAGCAGCAGTTAAATGCAGAAGCTACTAAACTCACTTTGCCAGCAGATTGCACAGCCATTAATGTCTGTTAAACTTAGCAGCCATTCACAGACTTGCACCAACCTAACCAGCATTACAATACTACAGTTCTCGGACTTAGCTTGCAGTACGGCCTTTAGTTTCCCGGACTTTGTAGCAGCTAATAGAGAAGCCAAATAATAAATACAGTTCTTGGACTTCGCAGAAACACAACAATGAATTAGCAGCCCATTAAAATATAAAATATTACACAGTTCTCGGACTTCGCATTGCAGCAGATAAAAATACTACAGTTCCTGGGACACAGTGACTTCACAGTTAAGGACACACTTTGCCAACTTGCAGCAGATAAACAACAGTTATCGGAACTTGCAGCAGCCAGCAGATAAAATACAAAAGCTATGCCACTAAGCACATTACTGGCCGTTGGTTCTGTTTACTTACCTGGAGACTGGGACATGTGGTCAGACTCTGCAAAACGTATTCTGCTGCCATTGCTTGTATTCTGTAGTTCCCTCTAAATAGTTGAAAATAAATGTTTTGTCCAACAGGCGATAGCTGATGTCATGCATGCCACTGTAGGCCGGTGATGCATGGTGCCGTCAGCCATGAATTTAAAGTGGTAACACAAAAAAAGTAAAATAATATAATAAAAAAAAAATCTGGAATTAAAGGGGCCACTCGGAAATTCGTGGCACCCCATTATTTTGCCCTCAAAACCAGTAAATGCCAAGGAATTCGGTATGGACTAGTGAGTGATGTCTAAGCTATAATACATAGGAGATAGCCATCAGCCAATTTATACTGATTTCTTCTGCAATGGAACTGCATCATTTGAAAATTGTCAGTTTCATTGCAAGTCCTTGTGCTGTGATCATGTGAATGGCCGAGTGCCTCCTAAAGTTTATATGGCACCCCCTATTGCATTTTGTTTCCAATCATGTAATGCTTTTATGTCCTTGGAGGTTGTGGAATGGGCACACTTTTTGTTCTGCAGTTTTAGTAGGTTCATAGGTTCATACTAGGCTATCTGCCCAAGGGCATTTATAAGCGTAGCCCAGAGTTTTGTGGCTTTCGCCACCCCTTTAGTTTGGAGGATACTATGCCCATTATTTTGCTGTGCCTCTGTCAAGCAGTGACACTGAGATAATCCCTGGGGTATATCTGCGATCTCCCATCCATTGGTCAAGATTTCTCTTGAACAAAGCCAGCGAGGTGCTCTGCCTCACATGTACCGGGATTTTGTTCCACAGCATAGGGAGTCTCTGGGTGATGAGTCTGTCCCTCCAGCACGTCCTATTAATAACCGTGTCAAGGTTGGTCTCCCGCCCTTGTAGTTCTGGGGGATCTAGATTTTTTGAGGTGAAGCATGTTCATCAATTCTGGGTTGGACATGGCCTTGTATGTCAGGCACAGGTCACCATTGAGCAGACGATAAGCGACTGAATAGAGCTGGAATTCCTTCATTCGGGCAGCATAGGACATATTTTTGAGACCCTTTATTCTTTTGGTGAGGAACTTTTGGGGCCTTTCCAGTTGCTGCAGGTGTCGTGTCAGATACATTCCGAATGGGGCATTGTACTCCATCATTGGTCTGATGAGTGATGAGTACAGGGGGACGATGACCTCCCTTGATCTAGATGTGAATCCCTTCATGATCAGGTGGGCAATGTAGAAGGTCTTCCTAACTACTTTGGCAATGTGAGTGTCAAACGAAAGGTTACTGTCAACCTGGGTCCCCAGATCCCTGATAACCTCTTCTGTGCTTAGTGGGTTGCCGCCTATATGGTAGCTAGGGGTAACCTTGTTTTTCCCGAAGGGTATGACTATGCATTTTTTGGCGTTTAACTTTAGGCCATGGCTCTGGCACCAGTTATCCGTTTCTATAAGACCCTTCTGAAGGATATCTGTGTCAGATGTGTTCTCAACTATGGTGCCTAGTTTGCAGTCATCTGCAAATTTTGTCAGCCATAATCCTCCTGTGTTTGCTTGTACTTCTGAAAAGTAGATGCCGAACAGGAGCGGGCCTAGGACTGAGCCCTGTGGGACACCATTTGTGACAGGCTTCGAGTCTGACATGGTGCCAGCAACTCTAACCCTGTGGGTTCTGTCACTTAGCCAGTTTGCAGCCCATCTTGTGACGTATGGGTTTACATTTAAGCTGATGAGTTTTTCAATGATACCTGAGTGGGGTATTGTGTCGAAAGCCTTTGCCAGGTCAAGGTAGGCTGTGTGGACTGCCTTTCCCTCATCAATGGCCTTGGTGACTGTTTGGAAAAAGTCAACCAAGTTTAAAAGGCATGATCTGCCTTTGACAAAGCCAAACTGGGTCGGATCCAAAGTCTGCAAGTCCCCTATGTCTTTATTTATGAGTTCCATTATGATCCTCTCCATATCTTTGCAGATCAGGCTTGTCAAGCTGATGGGACGGTAATTTCCAGGGTCGGTGGAGGCACCGCCTTTGTGAAGTGGGACCACAGTTGCCGTACGCCACTCCTTGGGCACGTATCCTGAGGTGAGGCTAAGATTAAACAGCTGCCCTAACTGCGGGTTTAATTCCTCATTGAGTTCGTGGAGCACACAACCGGGGACACCATCTGGTCCCATGGATGCTGTGTTTTTTGTCTTGGAGAGAGAGCAGTTCTCACCTGAGCGTTAGAGATGTTTGGGGGGCTACAATCCTCTGGTATAGATATCTCACCTTTTGGGGGGGGGGGGGCGGAGAAGTTTGCACTGAACCTATCAGCCAGTATGTTGGCAATGTCTGTAGGTTCAGTAATTTTTACATCATTTTGAACTAATTCTGAGCATATCTGGGAGTTTCCTCCCAGGTTTCTAACATAGCTAAAGAAGGCCTTATGATCGTCTTGAGTCCTTAGCGACTTTTCTCTCAAAATTTGCCTTGGATGATTTTATGAGATCTTAGTTTTTTACTTATAATGATCAAAGGTGTCTTCCCTTTTAAGGATTTTGCTCTATCTTGTAGTAGCTTCCTCCTTTTGTTGTATGGCTTGTTTATGGCTGGGGTCCACCAGACTGGACGCTTGCCTTTGGTACAAAGAGTCTTTGTTTTGTTTGGGATTGCCTGATCCATGCAGTCCTGTAGGTGCTGGTAGAAGGCATTTGTAAGTGATTCAGCGGCTTGAGTAATGGTTTCCGCAGGCTTGGGGGCCTTAAAAGAGACCACACCAGTCTTTAGAAGTGTGAAGTCAGCTTTTGAGAAGTTCTTCACTGTGGTCTTTTTTTATCTCTGGTGGGGGCGGGATGTGGACTTCCAGTGAGATTAGTTTATGGTCTGATCTCACCAGTGAGGGGTATACTTCCGGTGTTGAACATTGTGACCCCATGTTCATGATGATGAGATCTAGTATGTTTTCTCCTCTTGTGGGGATGGTGACTAGTTGTTCCGTGGCATTTGAGTTTATGAACTCTAGGAACCTTTGGGCTAGAGTGTTGGGGCTTGAGTAGTGATCCCAGTCTATATTCGGGTAGTTGAAGTCACCTAGTATGATGGTGTTTGGAGATACATTTATTCCCTCCAGTAGTGGTGGGTGTCATCTAGTAGTGAAGCGAGTTCCTTACAACTTCCCTACATGTCACCAAAATGTAACGTGATGAGCACCTCCTTACCTGTACAACTTCCCTACATGTCACCAAAATGTAACGGGATGAGCACCTGCTCACCTGTTCAGATTCCCTATATGTCACCAAAGTGTAACGCAATGATCACCTGCTCACCTGTACAACTTCCCTACATTTCATAAAATGTAATGTGATGAGCAGCAGCTCGTCCTTGCATCTTTTTGATTTTATAACTACCTGAAAGTGATTCCTATTGTTGATGAGTATGAGCAATTATGGTCCCATTAAGCTTGGTCTCTTTTTTTTTTTTTTTTTCCTCAGCAGTTGGACTATGGAGTTAGTATGTATAAGTAAAAAGGGTGCGAGGAGCAAAGGCTACTTCATTAGAGGATTCGGGGTTGAATTTGTTTTTGTGTCAAGTTGACTATCCAACTAGTCATTGACTAGTTAGCTTGTAGAGAGGCTCACCCCTTGCTTCACTGTAACTACCACTCTTTTACAGATTGGTAAATAATTTTGCATGGCATACAGGAAGGAGTGGATCAGCACTTTGACACTTCTTTGGTTCTAACTACCTGAAACATTTTCTAAGAGAATGTTGTCTAGACTTCCTAAAAGTTTTCTTTAGTGTAAAGTGTGTTCAAAGCATAGGGTTAAAAAGGAAGAATCTGGCTGCCACTATTTCAGATTTAATTTTATTTACACCTGAATAAATTGGTCTTTTTTTTTTTTTTTAATGCCTGTGAAACTGCTGATGCCCTTCCATGTCACTGTTGCAGTATTGTTTACCTATGGCATCTCTTGCCAAGCATAGCTCAAAGTCCGGCTAGTATACCCAAGCTTCTAGTTCTTCTAGGCATCGCACATATCTCATGTATGCTGTCCCGAACAAGATGTAGGGCGTAAAGGTGATGTACGGATGCAGACACTCAGAACTTGTTTCCTGCCAGTCCAGATGCCATTATTGAACATTGGTCTGTTTTCAGATAAATGCTCTGTTGGGGTTTCTTCTTTTTCTTGTTTTATAGTATTGTGTTCATGTCATCTAGAAAGGGAAACTGTCCATGTGGGAGGCAGATTCCCCATAAAGACCATCATGGCCAGTGTCTCTCCAGTTTCAGTGTTTCTCATGATCATATGCAGTGCTCCATCTGTCCGGCATTTGTGCCCAAGACCCTATGAAGTTCTCTTATTTGTCCATATAATTAGAGAACCAACATCTGAAGTTGTTGGATCAAGGTACTGTGGCGGAATCCTCCCATCCTGAAGGCAAATGTTGGATCTGATCCAGCTTCCCCTGGATGCCTCTCTTGAGGCTGGTGAAAGCCCAGAGGACCGTCCAGTAGTTTTCTGTGCCAGGACCTTGTCGAAGGGCAGCATAGATCCAGCTTCTCACATGTCCTCTGAAGCTTTTCAAAATGGGGACCTTTGCTGATTATTTACGTAGGACCGAGTAGGATTCCACAGATCGTAGGGAGGAGATTCCTAAGACTATTACTGAATTTTAATAGGACTCTGACCCTCAGAGGGTGTTCCGTGTGGATGTTCCACGGAAGAAGCAAAAAAACAAAGCATGTTTCCTCTGTTAAAGATCCCAGTGTGAGTGGCAGGATTTCACTTGGGGTTTATGTAATGCTTTGATGTCCTTGAAACCTTCTCCTCAAGGGGTCTCTGTTCCTGCTCCTCTCTGGTCCAACACTCCTTTTGAGAGACCCAGGATATTGGATTCCTCAGATGCGGACCTGGACTTTGGGAAGAGTCTTTGGCTTACTTTTCCCATATCCCTTCCCCTTTGGACTATGGTTCTGAGGAGGAGGATTCTATAAGTCCAGATTCTCTCCCCTGGAGGAGCTCTCCTTCGGGGGATACTGTTGCCTGTATGATTATTTTAAATGTGATTGCTCTCAAGTCTCTAAGATTCAAAAAAGGTTGAGCTGTTATAAATGAGCCTCCTCAGCTGCTCTTTTGGATACCTTTTCAGCAGTGTCTGTTGGCACTGACTTAGCCCCCTGCACCTAAGAATCCAAATAGATTCTATAAAGTTCCTGAGAGGTGCAAATCTCTTTACAAATGTCTTTCCGATGACCCTTTTTGTAGCATCAGTCTTCTCTGATAAGCCATCCAAATTATTGCCTCTACTAGGCTGTTGTCTTTTGATAAGAATAGTAGGGCTACAGAAATGCTGGGCAAAAAAAGTTTGCACTGCTGCCAGTTTATCCTTTAAGGCCATCAACTGCCAGACTCTTAAGATAGTGTGTTTTGCTCCTCCTTTTTTTAGGTTTCTGACCTTCCTGACTTTGAGGAGAAGGCTTCAGCCCTTTCCCTGCTGGATTCTTAAGTTGCCCTCCTCTGAATGAAAAGTAGTTATGCAGTTGATGCCTCTTCCAGGGCTGCTGCTTTTGTTTTGATTGAGACATTATTGTTGGCTTTGTCTGCAGGGTTTGTCTGATGACATTAAGGCCAAACTTTTAGATGCTCATTTGGATAATAAGAATATTCTTTGATCTGCTGCAGCTGAACGTTTCAAGTCTCTCCAGGACAAGGACAAAGCTGTACAAGAGTTGAAACAGTTTTGTTTTTCCTGTTCCCAAATTTCAGAATTACCACTGTCTGTTTTTGTTTGTAGGCAATCTTGCCCTGCTCCCAGAGCCAAGAAGGGTTCTAGGTTTATGCCTGCTTGCCAAGTCTACTCAGATGCCTGCCTCCCAGAAACCTCTTTAACAAGATAAGCCAGGTTTTATTGGACAGTTTGCTTTCTCCTGCCCTTGGACAGCTTCCCTTGTCCCTCCATCTGTTCCGGTATCTTCCAGTTCAGTTACAGATTACTTCAGACTCTTGGGTTCTGCCCATTATCCATTGGGGATACTTCATGGTTTGGAAATCCCTTCCTCCCTTCAGGCATTCCTGAACCTCCTCTGGACGAGACCCCTCATTATTTAGAGGTTTTTCCATCTCTTTTGGCCCAGGGAACCATTCAGACAGTGCTTCCTGCCCAGGTGGGGAAAAGATTTTACTCCAGGATGTTTCTGGTCCCACAAAAGGAGGACACTTGAAGATCAATTAGTTCTTTCCTGGCTGAACACCTTTCTCAAGATTCCTTCCTTTTGGATCTTAACTGTACAAACATTTCCTCCTATATTACCCCAGACTTTTTTCATGTCCCTGGATCTCAAGGATGCATACCGTCACATCACCATCCATCCTCTCTGCAGGAAATATTTATGTTTCTCTGTTTCTTTGCATTTTCATTTCTTGTCCTTTGGCTCCTCTGCTGCCACAAAGGTGTTCACTAAAAGCCTCATTCCTGTCATTGCTTTTTGCAGGGATTTTGAGATTCAGATGTTTTCCTATGTACACTACCTTATTACTGAAGCTCCTTCCCCCAGCAGTCTGCTGCAGAATCTCAACTTTACCACTTCTCTGAGTCTGGGGTTCAACATAAACTTTCAGGTAACAGTTCTGACTCCTTCCCAGGATCATATATTCCTTGGCTACATGCTTCAGAGACTGTACACATGCTGTCATCCCTGTTGCCCCCAACGCTCTGTATCGAATTGCCTTAGCCCAATCAGTTCTTCTAGCATCTGTTTGAGCTAGGAAATCTTAGGTGTGCTTCCTCTTGCCAGGCTCCATATGAGAAAGCTTCACTGATACCTCAAGTCAGTGTGGCTCCAATATTGCCACCCCTGGACTTCCTTCAAGCTCAAGTTTCAGTGGTGGATTCATCAACTTCTCCTCAACCAGAGGTTTCCTTTTCAAGCTCCAGTTCCAACTCAAGAGCTCTTTACAGACACTTCAGATAGGGGAAGGGGTACTTCCTGTGGCCCCCTCAAGTTTCAAGGTCTCTTGCTTCCTCATCCGAGGTCAGACCACATCAGTATAAAGGAGATTAGGGCTCTGCTTCTGGCTCTTCATTCCATTTTTAATTCCTGGGCACCCCAGAGTTTTCACAGACAATATCACAGTGATGTTGTTAGTTAAGCAAGGGGGCACAAGGTCATGTAGTCTTTGCAGACTAGCTCTTCAGGTCTGGGATCTAGCTGTCCAGTTTCAAGGGACTCTTCTGTCAGTTTACATTCCTTTGGAGCATAATTTTGTGCATACTCCTCAAGCAGGTCCAGCACCCAAGCTCTGAAATGGATGCTTCACAGAGATGTGTTCCTGGACCTTGTCCATTGGTGGGATGCTCCTCAGGCAGATCTTTTTTTGCCTCCACTCTGAACAGAAAATTTCCTTATTCTGTTAGAGTCCCAAGTCTTCTGGCTTGGACAGTGGACACCCTCACTCTCCCTTAGAAGGGGATGTTTCTGTATTCCTCCGCCCCCTTCCTCTGTTACCACAAGTCTTGCACAAGATCAGGCAAGACTCTCAAAAATCCTGCTAGTGACTCCCTTTTGGCCCAGAAAGCATTGCTTTCCCCTTCTTTTTTACTTGGCCGGGGGCAGTCGCCACAAGTTACCTCACCAGGTGGATCTTCTCACACAAGACAGGGGATTTCTTATCCATCCTCACTTGTCCACTCCGACTGATGCTGTGGGTGATAGGGTTTTGGTCCATTTCAGGCATCTTTTTTTATGAGGATAGGCTTCAGGTTCTGCAGGAGGCTGGGAAACCAACTAACAGGAAGTCATACAAATCCAAATGGAAAAGATTTTCTGTATGGTGCCTCTGTCGCCATCAGGATATCTTATTGGTTTAGGTTCCTTTGGTTCTGTTTTAGTTTTTCTTAATGCTGGGTTGGTATATTCTTCAGTTAAAGCTAATTTGTCAGCGGTTTCTGCTCGTCTGCCTTTGACTTCTCCTCTGGCCTCCAGATTTGAGGTCAAGCAATTTTTTAAAGGCACCCTTCAAATCACACCTACCAGGAAACCTATTCCACCTTCCTGGGACCTCAGTTTTGTACTTGAAAAATTAACTCTGGCTTCTTTTAACCTTGCTTCTTAAGCTTCCTTACAACATTGTACTTGGAAGACATTTCTTCTTTTGACCCCAACTTCAGCCAAAAGGGTATTTGAATTTCAGGCTCTCATGGCTAGTCCTCATTTAGTTTTCCACAGAGACAGAGTTTCTCTTCGTACTAATCATGTTTTTATGCACAAGGTAGTCAGTGAGTCGTTCATTAATCGATCTGTTCATCTTCGTTCCTTTTTTCCTTCACAGTCTGTCCGTGAGAAGATACTTCACACACTGGATGTGCATAGACTGCTCAGATAGTACTTGGATAAAACTAAACTTTTTTTTTTTTGTAATTCTGAGCAGCTTTTTTTTACCCTTTTTATCCCAGGACTTTGGGTTTGGCAGTCTCTAAGCAAACCATCTCCTCCTGGATTTTTGAGGACACCTCTTTTTGTTATTCCTTTCATGGAAAATACCTTTTCTCATTGGTAAAGTCTCATTCTACTAGTGCAGTTGCCTCCTCCTGATGTTTTTTTTCCCCAAAGGTCTGGATACCAGTTTTGTCCTTGAGGGTGCCACTTGGTCCTCTGTTCATACTTTCAATAAACAGTACAAGCTGGATGTTTTTGCCAGGGCAGGATTTCCCAGGGCTGTCCTGCATGGTTTGTAGAGGGCTGATGTCCTTCAAGGATGCATCTGCAGTCCTTACAAATGGGTTGTCCTGTCGCCAGGCAGCCCCTCGGTCGGCCGGATTCCAAAGTCTGGGTCTGGCCTCAGCTGGTGTCGCACTTCACCCGACGTCATAGCTGCAGTTATTCAGGTATAAAGGCATCAGCCGACGCCATTTTCCTCAGTCTTTCTTGCCGCTTGGCGCCCGAAGCAGAAGCTGTTCGCAAGTGCCGGTCGGTCAGAACCAGAGATTGCTACTACCGAATACTACTTCGAAGACTTCTAAAAAGCTAAGTACCCCGTTGGGGACTCTTTCTTGCCTCAGCCGATGTCAGAAGAAGTGAATAACTGTTTAACTTGTGGGAAACAAATACCTCATAAAGATTTCCACTCTTACTGCTTACCTTGTCTAGGCCCAGACCACGACATCGCAGCTTGTCTAGCCTGTGCTTCTTTTAACCGGCGGACGCTTAGATGTCGTTCGGAGTTTGCTGAGGAGTTTTTCGGCTCCGATTTTGCTTATATTATGCCGTCGGATCCTCCGACTTCGCAAATATCTAAAAAAACGCAAGGAAAAGGACCAGCACTCGCGGTCCGCGGTTTCGGCCGAAACCGCGGTTAAGCCAACCGCGAGTGTCTCGGTTTCGGCTGAAACCGAGCAAGCGGTTCCTCCTTCAGCCGAATACTTTCCTTCTGCCGAGGCCTCTACCAACTTCGTGGAATCAGCTTCTGATATCCCACCTGCTGTTAGTTTCTCAGGAATTATCAGACACTATTCCCTTGGATATTTCAACCCCTGCACGTGGAGCTGCTAGGCCACCTGCAGCCATGTCCATTAAGGCCTTTGCCAGGGCTAAAGCAGCTAAAACTACTAAATCTGTGCCTGCTAAGCCCCCCTCTCACAGGCCTAGCTCTAGTTCACAAATGCTTAGTTTAGCAGAGGATCTCATTTCTTTAATCCGAGGATCCCAGCCTCAACCAGACAGGGCCTCTCACCCACCTCCAGAGAAGAGGCCTAGAGCAGAGCCCCCTGAGCCAGTGTCTACAGATGATTCCTCTGATGACTCAAATGATACTGATCCTCCAGAGGCCCCATACTCCCCTTATGAAGACTCTGATGGTGAAGAGTCCATTCCTTCTGCCTCTCCGCCTGAGGAATTTTCCTTTGGGGAAACCCTGCATGCTATGAGGGAACAATTTCAGTGGCAGGGCCAGGATTTTTCAGATTCCAGAAAAAGGCTTAGAACCTTTCTGCATTTACCACAACATAGGCCTTTAGCTATACCTCCAGTTCTTTCTGTTGTAGATGATGCATTTAATGATGCTTGTACTGCTCCTGATTCTCTGCCTCCGGCCCCTGTTAAGCCCGATAGATACTACAGGGTCCCGGACACACATTACCACTTGTATAAGGCTCCCCTTGCAGATCCAGAGACTATCTCCCAAGGACCTAAGGCTGTAGCAGCCACCTCTGCCAAAAACCCCCTCCCCTCTGAAAGGGAATCCAGATCCTTCGAGAGATGGGGTAAAAAGTTTACACTTCTGCTACTCTTTCAGCTAGGGCCTTGAACTGTCAATTTCACATGATGCAGTATCAAGAATTTTTGCTAGATCAGTTAACCAAAAAGTGTCCTCAGATGAAACAGTAGACAAAAAATATGTGCAGGAAATGGTACATAACATTCAACAAGTCAGTAACCATTCCCTAAAATGCAGCTATGATGCACTGGAGGCTTCCTTTAGATCAGCCATGACTGGCACAGTCATCAGAAGGCATGCATGGCTAAAAGAACAGGCCTTACCAGACCATGTCAAGTCAAAACTATTAGATGCTCCTATGGATAAGATCAATTTGTTTGGCTCTCCTGCACAACAAGTACTGAAGAAGATGGAAGAGAAGGCAAAATCTGTCCAAACAGTAAAAGAGTTCTTACAGGTCCAACCTCCGAGGTTTAGCAGGAATTGGCCCTCCAAGAATTGGTCCTTTCCAGACTCCTCCAGAACTCAGAGAGGCAGGAATAGGCGTTCAAGAGGCAAAAGCCAATCCAGGGGTGCTTACAGAGGACGTCAGTGGCAGGGCAACAACCAGCGAGGCACAGCCACCACTACAACTACAGGTCAATCACAGTGACTTGGCCCTGGCACCGCCTACCAGGGAACAACTGCAAGCACCCTTAGGCGGGAAGCTAGCCTTATTTACGACAAACTGGCATTACATCACAAGAGACAAGTGGATTTTACAGATAATAGACCAAGGTTACAGGTTTCACTTCCATACTCTACCAAGGAAGAGAGGAATGCCAAACCTACCTCCAAATCAAAAGACAGAAGCACTAAAACAAATATCCCAATTATTAAGGATGAGAGCTGTAGAAAAGGTACCATCTATGGAGCAAGGGAAGGGATTTTACTCCAGACTCTTCCTGGTACCAAGAAAAGAAGGCAAATGGAGATCTATTCTCGACTTGTCCGCTTTAAACACATTCTTCATTGTTCCAAAATTCAAAATGCTGACCCTACAGCAGCTTCTTCCCATGCTGGGCAAGGAGTCTTGGCTGGTGACTCTAGATCTCAAGGAGGCATACCTGCACGTCCCCATACGACCAAACTGCAGAAGATACCTCAGATTTCTTGCAGGATCAGAGCATTATCAATTCTCAGCATTGCCCTTTGGCTTATCTACTGTGCCCAGAGTGTTCACGAAATGCCTGGCATCAGTAATTGCTCATTGCAGGCTTCAGGGAATCCAAATCTATCCTTACCTGGACGACTGCCTGATACAAGCGGACAACAAAAGCAAGCTAGCAGAAGATTTACAAAGGGTCATTTATCTGCTACAAGCCCTGGGATACACAGTCAATATAAAAAAGTCAAAACTGATACCATCCCAGAGAATAACCTTTTTGGGTGCAGAGTTGGACACATCAAGGCAAATGGCATTCCTAACAGTAGAAAAACAGGAGCAGCTACCTCTCTACTTCTTGGCCTTAACAAAACAGAACCATCTGACAGCAAGAAAAGTACTGCAAGCCTTGGGCTTCATGGCATCCTGCATAATATTGGTTCCTCATGCCAGACTGCATATGAGAAAACTACAGTGGGTACCTAAGGAATTTATGGTCTCAACACAAGCACAGCTTAGAAACCCAGATTCCCATTATTCCATGCCTGAAGCAAGAATTCCTATGGTGGGCTCAGGCTTGTCAATCAAACAAAGGATTGCCTTTTCACAGTACTCAACCAAGCCAAACCATCACGACAGACGCCTCAGACCTCGGTTGGGGGGCACACATGCTGGGCAAGTGCATACAAGGCTTATGGTCTCAAAACCAGCTGCACCTACACATAAATCTAAAGGAAATGCTGGCAGTAAAACTGGCAATTCAGGCATTCAGACCATTCCTTCAACAAGGTCTATTGATGATAAGGACAGACAACACCACAGTTATGTGGTACATCAAGCAGGGAGACACACATTCGTATCCTCTTTGCCGGATGGCACTGGATCTCTGGAATGTGGCCCTGAGCTACAACATTCAGTTAAAAGCAATTTTTGTACCAGGAAAAGAAAACATCCTAGCAGACATTTTAAGCAGGACTACCATGGATGCCCACGAATGGATGCTGCATCCGGACATCTTCAAAACCATTACAAGAAAATGGGGACTCCCAGAAATAGACTTATTTGCATCCCCACGCAATCACCAACTAAAGAAATTCTGCACAAGGACGTACCACCCACTTGCTTGGAAGGTGGACTCCCTATCCTTCAGTTGGAAAAACCTGACAGCATATGCATTGCCACCACTTCCTTTGATGCACAAAGTGCTACTGAAGATCAAAGAGGACCGTCCAAGGATCATTCTGATAGCTCCAGACTGGCCAAGGCAACATTGGTACCCATTACTGAGGAGCATGTCTCGGGAACAAATATGGCCACTACCCCTGGTTCCCTTGCTATTAACACAGAACAACTACAACAATCTGCATCCAAACCTGAAAACTCTGCAGCTGACTGCCTGGAACATTGCATAAGACCAGTTAACCCAAATTTATCCCAAAGGGTTAAAGACATTATCCTTGAGGCTCGCAGACCCTCAACAAGAAAAAAAATTATTCAGCAAAATGGAAAAGATATCTCATTTGGAGTACTGCAAAAGGAGATGATGTGTCACTGGTAAACATAGCCAACATTCTGGAATACTTGGCAGAGCTCTTCCACACAGGCCTGTCCTATTCCTCCATCAAGATTCATGCATCAGCTATTTCAGCAGAATACGACTTGGATCCTCCTGTCTTCTCACATCCTCTGCTCAGACAGTTTCTGAGAGGAATTAAAAATGTAAAGCCTCCTAGGAAGCCACCATTACCAGCATGGGACTTGAACTTTGTGCTAGAAAAATTGACACTTCCTCCTTTCGAACCAGCAGCAACAGCAGAATTGCAATACTTATCATGGAAGACTGCTTTCCTGCTGGCAATCACTTCAGCAAGAAGGGTATCTGAACTTCAGGCATTAATGGCAGTGCAACCCTTCCTGATCTTCCATCAAGATAGAGTGTCCATGAGAACAAATCCTTCCTTTATGCCTAAGGTGGTTTCCAGAGTTTCTTTAAATCAGGCTATCCACCTACCTACATTCTTCCTAACCCACAGAACAGGGGAGAACGACTGCTACATACCTTGGATGTACATAGACAATTACGCTACTACCTGGACAGGACCAAGGGCAATAGAAAAACTGACCAGCTACTGGTAGCATATGCAACAGGAAGG
>NC_056725.1:1802596813-1802644313 GCF_019279795.1 Protopterus annectens | reverse complement strand
AAACAGAAGCCCTTTGCTTTAGTAGTACTCTTCCTCACTCTGGCAACAGGTGACCAACACTTGCAAAGTACCCCATTGGGGATCCTTTTTCTTGCACTTGACCGATGTCCGAAAAAGTAAATAACTGTCTCTGTTGTGGAAAACAAATACCACACCGAGACTTTCATAATGTGTGTGTAACTTGTCTAGGCCCAGACCACGACGTCCTCGGTTGTCGGTTCTATGCCTTATTTAACGCTAGGACCATCCGTAGGAGAGCTGACTTTATAGCTAGGCATTTCAGGGAGGTTAGCTTCTCACGCAAAATGGCATCAGTTGGTCAATTGACTGTCGAAATTCCTGAAAAGATAAGGAGAGAGACCGACCTCAGAAGGTTAGGCCCACAGGCACACAAATCAGAAGTCAGCCAGCCTGCCTTCCACTAGTTCAGCAGAACTCAGTGAGGCGCATTTGCAGCCCCTGACGACAGCTGTAGAGCCATCGCAGGCCTCTACCGAGGCTCTTCTGGAGTCCGGTACGCCACCCGATCAGGCTCCTTCAACCGTTTTAACCGTCTCCAGCACCTTGGGTGGGTCCGGAGCTGCTTTCGAAGAGGCGTAGACCGACTGCCACGGCACCATCAAAAGCCACTAGACCCATTGAATCTGAGGCCTAAGAGCAAGGCCACTCCTAGAAGAGCCCATTCTTCGGTGCCCAGTCACCAGTTTCCTCCCACCCAACCTACCCAGTCTCCACAGTTACTTAGACTGGCTGAAGATTTAATTACCCTCATCAGGGGGTAACCAGTCTATTCCAGCTAACCCAGCCAAAATAAAAAGGGATCATTCACCTGAAGTCCTGTCAGTCAGTCCCCCAATCAAAGTAGAGACTGAGGGAGTTCCTGGACTTGCCTCAACACAAGCCATTAGCCATTCCACCCATCCTGGATGTGGTGGAAGATGCCTTCCTGGAGTCTGGCATCACTCCTGATGCCCTACCTCCTGCACCCAGAAAACCTGACAAATACTACAGGGTACCCGACTCCCACATGTATCTGCTTAAGAACCCTGCAGCTGACCCAGAAGTCATTACCCAGGAATCCAAAAGGGTTAAGACCAGCTCCTCCAGAAACCCAATACACGGACAAGGAGAGCAGAGCCTTGGACCAATGGGACAAAAAGGTCTACACTTTAGCTACTTTAGCCATTAGAGCCCTCAGCTGCCAATTTCACTGGCTGAAATTTCAACAAAACATGCTAGAATTAATGAAGCAAAAAAATTTCACCTTACCAGAGAGTAGTACTACCAAAGAACTAGATTTGATCCACTCCAACTCTCAAGTGGCAAAGCATTCCCTGCACTGCGGATTTGATGCTCTAGAAGCCTCTAGTAGAGCTGCAGTTTCAGGGTCAGACATCCGAAGACATGCATGGCTGAGAGAGCAGCCTTTGCCTGACCAGGTAAAATCTAAAATCGGTGGGTACTAAACATCATTTCAAAGGGGTACAGGTTCACTTTCAAAGAAAACCCAAGATTTTCAGGATTCCCAGACTTGCCTGCAAACCAAAGAGCATAGGCCATCTGCCAAATTCAAAAACAATGTGCTCAGGGATCAGTGGAACCCAGTACCAGAGGAACAAACCAGAAAAGGTTTCTATTCAAGGCTGTTCCTGGTACCCAGAAAAAAAGCACCTGGCACCCTATTCTAGACCTGTCCACATTACATCTGTCCCTCCAAGTTCCAAAATTCAAAATGCTGACCCTTCAAAACCTATTACCAGTGTTGGCTCCAGACGCCTGGCTTGTAACCCTAGATCTCAGACACCTACCTCAGTATCTCCATCAGGGAGTCCTGCAGGCATTTCCTACATTTCAGTGCGGGCTCAGAACACTTTCAATTCTGTGTTTTCCCTTTGGCTTGTGGGTCTTCACCAAGTGCCTGGCGACGATCATTGCCTTTGCAGACAGCAAAACATCCAGATTTACCTGTATCTGGATGACAGCCTAATTCAGGCAGACGCCAAGGAAAACCTCCTGCAAGAGCTTTCCTTTGTCCAAATGTTTGTAACCTCTGGTATTCACCAACAGAGAAAAATCCCATTTCCACCCCACAAGGCAGATAACCTTCCTAGGAGCTCTCCTGGGCACATCTGCCCAAAGAGCCTTCTTCTGCAGCGAAGCAGAGCTTTCTCTTACTCAACTTTTCTCAGCTAGCTCTCTGAACACATCTCACAGCAAAGAAGTTTCTGCAAGCGTTTGGGTACATGGGTTTCTGCATCCTTCTGGTGCCTTTATCCATGCTCCACGTGAGAAAACTATCTTAAGAACCTATGGAACCAACATCCCCAGTCACTGGAACATCAGCTGCCTCTGATCCCCTGCTTAAGTAAGGAATTTTTATGGTTGGCAGTAGCTTGTACCTGGAACAGGGGGCTACCTTTCATCACCATTCCCCAAAACCAGACCATCACCAAAGATGCCTCAGACAGCCTGGAGGGCTCATCTAGGAGACGTGTGTACTCGGGGCACTTGGGATCAGGGAGACTTTGACCTCCACGTCAACCTGAAGGAATTGCTGGTGGTACACAGTGCTATAATAGCATTCAAGAGCCACCTCAGACCAGGAGTTCTCCTGATCAAAACTGACAACACCACAGTCATGTGATACATTAACAAACGGGGGGGGCACACTCTTACCCCTTGTGGCACCTAGCTATGCTTATTTGGCAGACAGCTTCAATATTGGGTCTGCATCTGATAGCCCAGTACATTCCAGTGGAGCACAACACCCTGGCAAGACCACCTCAGCAGGAGTGTCCTGAACCCACACGAGTGGCAGCTTCACAAGGATACCTTCCTCTACATCATACACATCTGGGGATTACCAGAGGTAGAACTCTTTGCAACATTTCAAAACGGGCAGCAAGACAGGTTCTGCTCCAGGGAATTCCATCCAGGAGTGTGGAAGGTGGATGATCTCTCCTTTCACTGGGGCAACCTGTTGTGTACACTTTCCCTTCCTCACCACTGATTCCCAGGGTACTTCTAAAGGTCAGAGAGGAAGGGCTAAGGGTTATCCTCATTGCCCCAAACTGGTCTAGACAGCACTGGTACCCCTTACTCCTCAGCCTAACCAAGGAATTACCCATCAGCCTGTCTCTTAGATAAGCTGCTAACCCAAGAGAAAGGGTCAGTACTGCACCCAAGTCTTCACACACACAGCCTATCTGCATGGCTTTTACCCAGAAGCTGATAGCAGGCCATTACTGAGCAAACCCACAGGTCATGGATATCATTGAAGAGGCCAGAAGGCCCAGTACCAGAAAATCATATTCTGCTAAATGGAAAAGATTCACTGCATGGTGCCAAAATAATGGTGTAAACACGGCCCATGCCCATCTCACCTTGGTTCTGGACTACCTACCAGAGCTCGTGCAACAGGGATTGTCTTAGTTCTCTATCAAAATCTGTGCCTCAGCTATCACTGCTCATTCCCCAACAGAGCAACTTATTTTCTCCCTTCCCCTGTTAAAACAATTCCTTAGAGGGGTATCTCACATTAGACCTCCTAGGAGGCCACCCACCCTAGCATGAGATTTGAACTTTGTCCTCGAGAAATTGACCTTGCCCCCTTTTTGAACCAGCTGCCTCAGCAGAAATAAAGCACCTCTCTTGGAAGACTGCCTTCTTGCTGGCCATAACCTCAGCCAGAAGAGTTTCCGAAGTACAGGCTGTCATGGTCATTGAACCTGTCATTTTCCATCCAGACAGTGTATTCCTTAGGACCCAACCCCTTCTTTATGTCTAAGGTAGTACCTGAGGTGGCTCTTAATCAGGCCATCAATCTCCCTACCTTCTTTCCAAAGCCACAAAATGGGGGGGGGGTTCTCCATACTTTAGATGTGTACAGGCATATTAGATGTTAACTAGATAGAACCAAGTCTCTCAGAAAGACTGACCAACTGCTGGTAAGCTTCATCCCTGGGGCAGAGGGGAAACCTATATTCAAACAAACCATTTCCAAATGGATATCACATAGCATCCATTTCTGCTACTGTCTTCATGGAAAGGTACCTCCCAAATCAGTCAGAACCCATTCTACTAGGGCAGCATCAACTGCCACTGCCTTCCTCAGAGGCGTCCCTACCAGGGACATTTTAGAAGCTGCCCCTTGGACATCTGTCCACACCTTCATAAAACACTACCAGCTGGATACTTTTTCCAAATCCAGGGTGGGCTTTGCTTCAGCAGTCCTGCAGGGCATTGTAGCTTCCATTTAAAGCAATGCAAGCCTATTCTCCAGCTCCTTCACTGCAGTCCTACCACCCTACCTTTCAGCTTTGGGAATCTTCCCACAAGTGATGACTGCGACTGCAGCAGTGAAACACAAAGAACATAGTACAGTTGTGTACACTTACCATAAATGTCGATGTTCGAGTGTATTCACTATTGTAGTCCTGATGTTCTTCGTGTTTCACTGTTGCAGTCATTAAAATTGGGTTATCCTGCTGGCAGGCTACCCTCAGTCGGCTTGAATTCCAAAGTCTAGGTCCGGCGTCGGTTGCTGTCGCCTCTTCCCTGACGTCAGTGCGCCAGGGGTATAAAAGATGCAGCCGACGCCATTTTCTTCAGTCTTTCTTGCCGTGCGGTGCCCGAAGCAGACGCAGTTCGCAAGTGCCGTTCGGCCGACTCCTGAGTTTTTCAAATTTCAAATCCAAAGTCTTCATTAAAGCTAAGTACCTCGTTGGGGAAACTTTTTTCTTGCTCCAGACCGATGTCAGAGAAAGTTAATTGTATTTCTTGTGGGAAGCAAATACCTCAAGGATTTTCATTCTTACTGTATTCCTTGCCTAGGCCCTGACCATAACGTTGCTAGTTGTCAGTTTTGTGCTAGATTTAACCAACGCATTATTAAGCGTCGGTACGATTTTGCATTCCATTTCTTGGGCAGAAGATTTAATTATATAATGCCGTTGGATCAGCCGTCTACCGGAGTTTATAAAAAAACGTAAAGAAAAAGAAAAGGACAGGCATCTGAGATCCAAAACTGATGACTAGGCTTCTGCTAGGCCTGTCACCGGTTCTCAGTGAGGCGCTTTTGCAGCCCCTGATGCCCGCTACCTCAGAGCCTCAGACCGCTTCTGACTTCCACGTGGAGCCGACTGGGTCTCTGGAAACTCAAGGTATTGGACACACAAACTTTTCCCTCAGATGGGTCCGGAGCCGCTGAGCAGGCATAGACTTCTGAGGGTGTTTTCAGGCCTACACAGTTATATGTGAAACCTACTTGAGCTTCAAAGGCAAAGACTAAACCAGCTCTAAAGGCAAAGAAACAAGTACAGCATTCACCTGGACAGGCCTCCATGCCTAAAAAAACAGATGCTTAAAATGGCCGAAGACCTAATTACTTTGATCAGGGGTTCCCATCCCCCTCCTGATGAGACCTAGGCAAGAGTTAGAATATGAATCTTCAGACCAGGTTTCCATTTCCTCTGATTCGTCCTCTGAACAGGATTACTCTGTTCCTCCCTATGAGGATTCTGATGCTGAAGAATCTATCCCTTCAGCCTCTCCTCCTAAGGATTACTCTTTTGGGGAGACACTGCATACTATGAGGGAGCATTTCCACTGGGAGAGCCAAGATTACTCAGAATCCAAGAAAAGGCTCAGAGACTTCCTTTTATTGCCTCAGCACAGGCCCCTTGATATCCCGTCTGTTTTAGACATTGTAGATGTATTTTCAGAGTCCAGTCTTTCTCCAGACTCTTTACCACCAGCCCCTGTGAAGCCAGACAGATACTATAGGGTTCCTGATTCACATAAATTTCTTTAAAAACCCTGCTGCTGACCAAGAAACCATCTCTCAGGGTCCCAAAGGGGTCAAGGCTTCTACTGCAAGAAACCCTATCCCCTCTGATAGGGATTCTAGGGCCCTAGACAGATGGGGCAAAAAGATTTATACCTCTGTTACCTTGGCTGTAAGAGCCTTAAATTGCCAATTTCATGTGCTTAAATATCAGCACTATCTTATGTCTTTGCTTAAACAGAAAATGTCAGCAAATACAGAATGCACAGACAACAAAGAAATGCATTATTTATTGCATGCAGCTGAACAAGTGGGAAAGCATACTTTGCAATGTGGTTTTGATTCTCTAGAGGCCTCCTGCAGGGCCGCAGTTACAGGTTCTGTCATTAGGAGGCATGCTTGGTTAAAAGAAAAAAATCTGCCTGATCATGTTAGAGCAAAACTATTAGATGCTCCTTTACAGCATGATACTTTGTTTGGTGCTAAAGCAGAAGAGGTGTTGAAGAAAATGGAGGAGAAAGCTAAGTCTATGCAAACAGTCAAGGATTTCTTGCAGATACAGCCTCCCAGATTTAGCAGGAACTGGCCTACAAAGAATTGGTCCTTTCCAGTGTCAGACTACAGAGAGGCAGATACAGATGCCCCAGAGGCAGATCACAGCCCCAAAGCGCATACAGGCCTAAACAATGGGGTGCTTCTACCTCCAAGAGCGGAGAGGAAAAATCACAGCCATACAGGAAACAGTCTCAATGACTTTCCCCTTCCAGCACCAAGCACTTTTTGGCAGCCTCTTTGGGGGGAAAACTAGCACTTTTTTCACAAAATTGGCACATGATCACCCAGGACAAATGGGTTCTAAATATAGTTTCACAAGTCTACAGGTTCCACTTTCACACCCTGCCAAGGCTGACCGGTATGCCAGACCTGCCACACAATCAATGGGCAGAGGCACAAAAACAAGTTTTATCCCTCATGGACATGAGGGCCATTCAACAAGTGCCAGAGCAGGGACAAGGATTCTATTCAAGACTGTTCTTGGTACCCAGAAAGGACAAAGCCTGGAGACCAATACTGGACCTATCTATTCTAAACACATATCTGGATATTCCACAATTCAAAATGTTGACTCTACAGCAGCTTCTGCCCATGTTGGGCAAGAAGGCTTGGCTTGTGACTTTAGATCTAAAAGAGGCATACCTGCATGTCCCAATCAGACGAACATGCAGAAGATACCTCAGATTCAAAGCTGGCTCAATGCACTACCAATTCTCTTCCCTGCCCTTTGGCTTATCTACTGCGCCCAGGGTATTCATAAAGTGCCTGGCACCAGTAATTGCATACTGCAGACAAAGAGGAATACAAATATTTCCTTATTTGGATGACTGCTTCATTCAAGTAGAGAGCAAGGACATTCTACTACAGCATCTGGTGTTTGTAAAGAGATTACTACCATGCCTAGGGTACACTGTCAACGAACAGAAATCAAAACTAGTACCCTCTCAACAGATATTCCTGGGTGCAAGCTTAAATACAACTGCCCAGATGGCTTCTCACACACCAGACAAACAAAGACAACTGACTTCCTATTTCAAACTGTTGGCAACAAAGGCCCAGTTACCTGCAAGAAAAATTCTGCAGGCTTTGGGCTTCATGGCATCCTGCATTCTACTAATTCCATATGCAAGACTGCATAGGAGGAAACTTCAGTGGTACCTAAAAAGTGTTTGGACTCAACATTGCCACAGCCTGCAAACAATAGTTACTCTCATTCCCCGCCTGCAACAGGAGTTTCGATGGTGGGCGAAGGCCTGTCACCAGAACAAGGGACAGCCATTCACTCTACCCCCAGCCACACAGACTTTAACAATGGATGCATCGGATTATGCCTGGGGAGCCCACATGGCAGGAAGATGTATTCAAGGCACATGGTCTGCAAACCAAATGCATCTGCATATCAATCATAAAGAGATGCTAGCTATTCAAAATGCCTTGACAGCCTTCAAGGACCTACTTCATCCAGGACAACTACTGATAAAGACAGACAATACCACGGTCATGTGGTACATAAGCAGGGAGGCACTCATTCTTACCCCCTTTGCAGACTAGCCATGACTTTGTGGGACACAGCATTGACTTACCAAGTACATCTGCAGGCACAATTCCTGCCAGGAAAGGTAAATACTCTGGCAGACGAACTAAGCAGAAACCTCATGGATCCCCACGAGTGAAAATTGGATCCACAAGTTTTCAGCATGGTAACAAGAAAATGGGGATGCCCGGACATCTATTTGCATCACCTCACAACTACCAATTAGAGATTCTGCACAAGGACTTATCACAGACAAGCATAGAAAGTGGATGCCCTATCTTTCACCTGGAAAAACTTAACAGTATATGCCTTTCCTTCTCTGCCTCTCCTCCCCAAGGTTCTCCTAAAGATCAGACAGGAGAAGCCAAAAATGATTCTGATTGCCCCAGACTGGCCACGCCAGCACTAGTATCCAATCCTAAGGAACTTGTATCAATACCCAGCCTGAACCTTACCTCAAGTACCTCATCTACTGTCCCAGCACAACAATCGGATCCTGCACAGCCAACTCAAGACCTTAAATCTGGCAGCATGGCGGATAATGTAGTCGTACAAAACACACCTCTCACTCCGGCGGTGGTGGATGTCATTTTGGAGGCCAGGAGGCCTAGTACTAGAAAATCCTATGCTGGAAAATGGAAGAGATTCTGTGCTTGGAACCAGGCACAAGGAATTGACACTGCTGTACCAAACATTCCTCAGATTTTGCAATACTTGACTGAGATGCTGAACAAAGGCCTATCTTTTTCATCTATAAAAATTCATGCCTCTGCCATTTCGGCTCATTACAATACAGAGCCACCAATCTTTTCTCATCCTTTATAAAGGCAGTACCTCAGATGGGCCAAAAATTTAAGACCTCCAAGGAGATCTCCAATACCTGCATGGGACCTCAATTATGTCTTGGAAAAACTCACCCTGCCTTCTTTCGAGCCAGCCGCTACAGCTGATATAAAGTTTTTATCTTGGAAAACAGCTCTGCTCCTAGCAATAACTTTTGCAAGATGAGTCTCAGAGCTACAGGCACTCATGTCTGTGGAACCTTTTATCATTTTTTATCCAGACAGGGTTTCTCTGCGGACAATCCCGACATTTATGCCTAAGGTAGTGTCCAGTGTGGCCCTTAACCAAACTATTCATCTGCCTACATTTTATCCAAACCCACAGAATAAAGGGGAGAGAATTCTGCATTCTGTGGACATGCACAGACATCTACACTTCTATTTGAACAGAACCAAATCTTTCAGAAAGACAGCGCAATTACTAGTGGCATATGCTGCAGGATCACAAGGAAAGGCAATCTCAAAGCAGACTATTTCAAAGTGGATAGGCCACTGCATTCGTTTCTACTATTCACAACATGGCAAGCCAGTACCTAAGGGAATTAGGCCACATTCAACCAGAGCAGCAGCCACTTCAGCAGCCTTCCTTAGGGGTGTACCAACCAAAGACATTTTAGAGGCTGCTACTTGGAGGTCAGTGCACACCTTCACAAAGCACTATCACTTACCACTCTACTCTAAATCCAGGGCAGGCTTTGCCACTGTAGTTCTGCAGGGTCTAATAGCCGCTCCTAATGCTATTTAGCTCCAACATCCCAACTTTAGCTTTGGGATTCAACCCAATTGTAATGACTGCAACAGTGAAACACGAAGAACATAGTACAGTTGTGTACACTTACCATAAATGTAGATGTTAGAGTGTATTCACTATTGCAGTCCAGGTTACCCGTCCGCAATCCCCCTTTTTCTTTGCTGGAACTTATCTGTACTTCCCTGTTCTGTACAACCTATGTGGTGTATTTGCTTGTAGATGAAGGCAAAATATTTACTTTGCTGCATGCATGTTTTATTGACATATTTTTAGCCTACCCTTTTGAGGGCACCTGACATCTGGGGCAAGAAAAACTGAAGAAAATGGCATCAGCTGCATCTTTTATACCTCTGGCGCACTGACGTCAGGGAAGAGGCGACAGCAACCGATGCTGGACCCAGACTTTGGAATTCAGGCCGACTGAGGGTAACCTGCCAGCAGGATAACCCAATTGTAATGACTGCAACAGTGAATACACTTGAACATCTACATTTATGGTAAGTGTACACAACTGTACTTTTCCCTCCCACCTTTCCCCCATTCTCTTCTCCATCTATCTTATGGCCTTATCCAGGTTGCCCTTCTTCAGGCCGCCTTGGAAGGGCTCCTAGGGGTTGGGGGCAAGAAAAACTGATGTAATGGTGTCTGCTGCCTCTCTTTACGGCACTGACGACCTGATGTCAGTCTCAGGTGATCTGCAGCAAATGCAGGAGAGAAATCCTTTACTCTGGTATTTGGGCTGGCCGAGGGCTACCAAGCCAGGACAACCCACAAGTGATGACTGCAACAGTGAATACACTCTAACAGCTACATTTATGGTAAGTGTACACAACTGTACTTTTTCCATGGTACAGATTATCTGAAGGCAACCTATCTTGTGCTTCCATCCCTGAGCTCAAAGTCGAGAGTGAAGTGGATTGACCAGGCTGATCTGACATCTCAAGAGTTACTTCTCTCTGGGTACTACATATGTCCTTCTGCCCATTGGGAAAGGGATTGAGAATGTTTCTTCCTTTCCCGTCAAAGCAAACAGGTATCCCCCTGGAGTGCTTCCACAATCACTTAATACCATTAGCTTCAGGAAGTCATCCTTCCCTGGAGTTTTTAAAACAGTTTTTGCATAATGGATTTTGTTCATGAACTGAGTCTGTACTGTAGCATATTCTGTAGTGGATGTCAAAAAAAGTATCAAGATATTACATCTTTTCTGAATTGCTTGGCAACCCTGAGGATTTAACCCATTCTCAACCCACATCCAGCTGGATTGTGGTAAAGGTGGCATTGTGTTGCAGTGTTGAAGGTTCTATGATAAGATTAAGATGTATATATTTTTTTTAGCTCTTTCTCTGTGTCAGCAAGGTCCCATCAGTGATAGCATAGTCTAGTCCTGCATGATATGTGATCCTGCTCCTCACAACCAATCTGAAGGGCATCTTTCAGGTAGGGAATATCTGAAGTAGAAAAGCTTTGTAGGCTGCCTCATAAAAAGTCATTTCTGCAGCATGCAAGCAGTCCACTTGTGTAATTCCTTTCTAGAAAGTAGAACGTAGCAGAGTCCATCTGTGCGAGTCTCCCTCCTGACTTAAGAAATGATGTGTTACCTGTCACTTTGTTATACCAGTAGAGTGATGCTGCTTCTCGACCTTAAGCATACTATCTGAGTTTCCACAATCCATTCCGCTCATCTTGCCTCTGAAAGAGGACAGCCATAAGCATCGGAAGAAAATTCCATTCTTTGCAGAAATGCAGAACTTGTATTCATAGAATGATTTTGCTTTTATTTTAGCAAGTTATGGCCTATAAGAAACCACGACTATATTACACATGTTGGTGAATCTTTTGGAAATTCTTTCCTGTAAAGTTATTCAAGCCCTTTAACTACCAGTCATGCTTTCGGTGCGGTTCCTTTTGAGGATTTCTGAGGGTACATAGGTACGTAGCTGAGATGCAGTTTTGACCAACATTGTCAATGTGCTCATAACATGATTATCTTTGTCTCCATATCTCATCCTGTTTTGCTGGTTCATATAATATGTCTTTAAAGAGGAGTGCATCTTGCTTGAAATGATTCAGAATGCTGTATCTGATAAGTTTCTGATTCAATGTGAACATCTTCTGTGTGTGATATGTCAACAGACGTGTCTGTACATAACCGTATCCTCTGTATCTAGAAATGTTAAATTACACCAGTTCTTGTTTCTTTTGGTAGCTTTTACCATTCCATCTGTGTGTTGTACCAGTTTTTTTACAATCCACAAATCTCCTGTGTGTAGTGCATATGATTGCTTCAACCTTTCAGTACCAGTCTCTTCCGTACTCATTTTGAAATTTTCCTTTTCCTTCTCATTTCCATTTCCTGAGTTCATTAGTGCCATCTCTTGCCTCATAGTTGTCTTTTTTATTGACCTATCAGTCCTCTGCTTCAACTTCACTCAGCTTTGAATGATTGATGGACCCTCACACAAATACTGCTGTGCCTTACAAATATGGTGACTCTAGGTCCTTTCCGTTCTGCACAGTTAGCCTTTCTGTAGTACAGTTTCCCATTTCAGACCTTTCATTTGTGTTGCACAGTTGATCCCATAGTGCGCTGTGAATTCTGTCTGAACACCTGGCATCAGTAATTGCTCTCCTTGACAAAATACTGAAGAATGGTCTCCCATTTTCCTTGTGGTCCTTTGTACAGCAGACAGTTTATCAACCAGAACTAAAGTGAGTTTTGACCAAACACAAGGTAATAAATTGTAGCCATAGCCATTCCTCGTAGTATTTTTTGCAGTCAGACCCGCATCTCTTTTGTTCTGCAGTTGCATCTACCAGTAATCTTTACTTTTAGCACTGGTCCTGTTATAGTCTTGTCTTGTTAGAACCGTATTGCTCCAAGGGTTGTGTGCCGCTGTGATAGTTTCAGTTCTCTGACATTTTTCTAACTTAACAGTTATTAAATTTTCCATTATAGTCACTGAATAACTAAAAATGTCAAGTTATGATATATGTTCATAGTACAGTGTTATATAAGTGGTTCATTTAATTCCTGCCATCAGGAGCCAGAAGACTGATATGAACTTCAGGCCGAGTATCAAAGCTTTTAGCTTCCCTGTCCAGGTAAGTTTCTTTGGTACACAGGGTACTTGGCAAGTGCCATCTTCAGTTTTTAATTGCCCGCAGTCTGATGAATGTATCATACATAATAGTTGTGTGATCAGTCTGTCAGTTTGTCTTGAAATCAGAGTTTTAGATGAGTACTTCATTGTTGACTTAATTGTTTTTGAAGTGAATTTGCCTGTAGATATCAGTACATAACAATTATCTGAGGTGTTGGAAGCAGATTCCAGCAGGGATTTTCAGATGTTCATGTTACCCTGCTGCAGTCATCACACTTGGGTTATCCTGTCGTCAGGCGGTCCCGCAGTCGGCTGGAATTCCAAAGTCTTGGTCCGGTGTCGGTTGCTGTTGCTTCTTCCCTGACGTCAGTGCACCAGGGGTATATATAATGCATCCAACGCCATTTTCTTCAGTCTTTCTTGCCGCGCGGTGCCCGAAGCAGAAGCAGATCGCAAGTGCCGGTCGGCCGACTCCTGAGATTTTCAAAGTCGAATTTCAGATCCAAAGACTTCAATAAAGTTAAGTACCCCATCGGGGAAACTTTTCTTGCCTCAGACCGATGTCAGAAAAAGTTAATAATTGTATTTCTTGTGGGAAGCAAATACCTCATAAGGATTTTCACTCTTACTGCATACCTTGCCTAGGCCCAGATCACGACAACACTGGTTGTCGTTTTTGTCCCAGGTTTAATAAGTGTACTATAAAAAGATGCTTTGATTTCGCACGACACTATTTCGGTAGAAAATTTAACTAAATGCCGTCAGAGCAACCGACTACCGGCGTGCACAAAAAACACAAGGATAAGGACAGGCAGCCTAGGCCCAGGCCAGACTCCGAAGCCTCGGCTGGACCGGTCTCTGGTTCACCGGTCTTCGGTGAGGCTCTGACGCAGCCCCTGACTACCGCAGATTTGGAACCCGAGACCGCTTCGGAGCCTTTGGTGGAGAATGCTAGGCCAACGCAGCCATTTTGTTCAGCCCCTACTGACGACACTGCAGAGAGAGATGTTGGTGCTGCAGAAACACCTTAGGTTTCTGAAGGCGTCTTCAGACCGACGACGCTCACCATAAAAATGTAGTCTAAACTTAAGACTCGTATTAAACCTAAAAAGACTGCACTGCAGTCTCCAGTTCAAGGCCCCATGCCTAAGAAACAGATGCTTAAAATGGCTGAAGATTTGATCTCTTTAATCCGGGGTTCCCAACCCCCACCTGACAAAAGGCCTAGACAAGAGGAAGATTATGCCTCCTCTGATCAAGTGTCTATTTCCTCAGGTTCCTCTGAGGACCAGGATTACTCCTTCTCCCCTTATGAAGATTCTGATGCTCAGCTTCTCCTCCTGAAGACTACTCCTTTGGGGAAACTTTACACACTATGAGGGAACATTTTCACTGGGAAGGTCAGGACTACTCTGACTCGAAGAAAAGGCTCAGAGAGTTTCTTTTACTCCCCCAGCACAGACCACTTGCCATCCCCCCAGTTTTAGATATTGTGGATGATGTTTACTTAGAATCTACTTTGAACCCAGATTCTTTTTTTCTCCTGCTCCAGCCAAACCAGACAGATACTATAGAGTGCCTGATTCACACAAATTCCTTTATAAAAGTCCTGTTGCTGATCCAGAGACCATCTCCCAGGGTCCCAAAGGGGCTAAGGCTTCTATGGCAAAAAATCCTGTACCCTCTGAAAGGGACTCCAGATTACTAGACAGGTGGGGGAAAAAGGTTTACACCTCAGCCACTCTAGCTATGAGTGCACTAAACTGCCAATTTCACATGCTAAAATATCAGCAATTTCTCATGTCTCAGCTAAAACAAAAAATGAGCACACTCCCTCAACAGTCTGAATTGAAAGAAATGCAGGATCTGTTGCATGCAGCTGAACAGGTGGGCAAACATACTTTACAATGTGGTTTTGATTCTTTAGAGGCTTCCTGCAGAGCAGCTGTCACTGGGTCTGTTATATGTAGACATGCTTGGTTAAAGGAACAAACTCTGCCTGATCATGTTAAAGCAAAGCTTCTAGATGCTCCCTTACAGCAGGATGTTCTATTTGGAGTTAAGGCAGAAGAAGTCTTAGAGAAAATGGAGGATAAGGCAAAATCTATGCAGACAGTCAAAGATTTTCTGCAGGTACAGCCCCCTCGCTTCAGCGGAAATTGGCCAACTAAAAGTTGGTCCTTTCCAGCTACCGACAGACCACAGAGGGGTAAGTACAGACATCTAAGAGGCAGAGGACAATCACAAGTCCAATACAAACCTCGACAATGGGGCACTGCAACACAGAAGGGAGGGAGAAGACAGGCCCCAATCCACCAGAAGGCAAACTCAATGACTTGCACCTCATCTGGCCAAGCAACAGTCTCTTGGCAGCTCCCTTGGGAGGAAAACTCGCACTTTTTTCAGACAACTGGCACATTGTCACAAAGGACAAATGGGTCCTAGACATAATTTCACGAGGATACAGATTCCATTTCCACACCTTGCCAATGAAAAGAGGAATGCCAAACCTGCCACAAAATCAATGGGCAGAGGCACAAAAACAAATTACAGCTCTCATGGATATGAGAGCCATTCAACTGGTACCTACACGAGAGCAAGGTCAAGGATTTTACTCAAGACTCTTTCTAGTCCCCAGAAAGGACAATGCCTGGAGACCAGTTCTGGAACTTTCAGTTCTAAACACCTTCTTACAAGTACCCAAATTCAAGATGCTAACACTACAGCAGCTTCTTCCCATGTTGGGCAAGGAAACATGGCTAGTAACGTTGGACCTCAAGGAGGCATACCTGCATGTCCCTATCAGACAAAGTTGGAGAAGATACCTCAGTTTCATTGCAGGTTCAACCCATTACCAATTCTCTGCACTGCCCTTTGGCTTATCTACTGCACCCAGAGTCTTCACAAAATGCCTGGCACCAGTAATTGCATACTGCAGACAGAGGAATTCAAATATACCCATACCTGGACGACTGCCTCATCCAAGCAGAAAGCAAGGACATTCTCTTACATCATCTGGCTTTTGTAAAACATCTACTAAATTGCCTGGGGTACACAGTAAACAAAAAGAAGTCAAAACTAGTACCCTCACAAAATATGACATTCCTGGGTGCCAGCTTGAATACAACGGCCCAGAAGGCTTATCTGATGCCAGACAAACAACTACAACTGACTCAATATTTCAAAACAATGGTAACAAAGACCCAATTAACTGCAAGAAAAATTCTGCAGGCCTTGGGCTTCATGGCATCTTGCATACTACTAATACCATTTGCAAAGCTGCATATGAGGAAATTACAGTGGTACCTAAAAAGTGTATGGTCTCAACACAGCCACAGCTTGGACACAATGATGTCTCTCATTCCGTGCCTACAACAGGAGTTTCTATGGTGGTCACAGGCATGTCACCTCAACAAGGGTCAGCCTTTCACCTTGCCCCCAGCCAGGCAAACTATGACAACAGATGCATCGGACTACGCCTGGGGGGCACACGTGTCAGGACAGTGCGTTCAAGGCATATGGACTGCAGATCAAAGAAATCTGCACATCAATCAAAAAGAGATGCTAGCTGTACAGAATGCTCTGACAGCCTTCAAGAACCTATTACATCCAGGACAACTTTCAATAAGGACGGACAACACCACAGTAATGTACATAAACAAGGAGGTACACACTCCTACCCCCTATGCAGACAAGCAATGACCTTGTGGAACACAGCACTGGCTTACCAAGTTCAGTTACAAGCTCAATTCCTGACAGGAAAAAAGAACACATTGGCAGACGACCTCAGCAGAAACATCATGGATCCCCACGAGTGGAAGCTGGATCCACAAATATTTGCAGTGATAACTCAAAAATGGGGTCTTCCAGACATAGACCTGTTTGCCAGCCCCAAAAACTATCAGCTAACAAAATTTTGTACAAGGACACTTCACCATCAAGCTTGGAAAGTGGACGCACTCTCATTCAGTTGGAAAAACCTGACAGTATATGCCTTCCCTCCATTGCCTCTCCTGACAAAGGTGCTACTGAAAATCAGAAAGGAGAGACCACGACTGATACTCATAGCCCCAGACTGGCCACGCCAGCACTGGTACCCACTATTAAGGAATATGGCCCAAGGCCCACCTTGGATTTTGCCACAAACTGCTCATTTGCTCACGCAGCAAATCAATCAGATTCTACACAGCCAACTCAAAACCTTAAATCTGGCTGCATGGCAAATCAACTAAGCATCCAGCCAGCTCCTCTTTCACAAGCAGTTATGGAGGTTCTTCTGGAAGCTAGGAGGCCCAGCACCAGGAAGGCCTACTCGGACAAATGGAAAAGATTTTGCACCTGGAACCAAGCTAAAGGCCAAAACACACTTCAGCCTCACATACCTCAGATTCTGCAGTATTTAACTGAGATGTTGCACAAAGGACTTTCTTTTTCTTCCATTACAATCCATGCATCAGCTATTTCAGCCCACTACAACACGGATCCACCCTTATTTTCACATCCACTTCTAAGGCAGTTCCTCAGAGGGGCAAAAAACATTAGACCCCCCCCAGGAGAGCACCTAAACCAACATGGGACCTCAATTTTGTTCTGGAAAAACTTACGCTACCTCCCTTTGAACCAGCTTTCTCTGCAGATCTACAGTTTCTATCATGGAAGACTGCCCTGCTGCTAGCAATAACTTCAGCTAGAAGAGTCTCAGAGCTGCAGGCACTAATGGCAGTGGAACCTTTCCTCATTTTCCATCAAGACATGAGTTTCTCTACGTACTTATCCTTCCTTCATGCCGAAGGTGGTTTCCAGTGTGTCTTTAAATCAAACCATCCACTTACTCACCTTTTTCCCAAATCCACAGAACAAAGGAGAAAGACTCCTGCATTCCTTGGACATTCACAGGCAACTTTGTTACTACTTTGATAAAACTAAGGTTTTCAGAAAATCTGACCAGCTCTTTGTATCCTATGCTACAGCTTCACAAGGGAAGGCTATATCAAAACAAACCATTTCCAAATGGATAGGACATTGCATTCGTTTTTGGTATGCCCATCATGGAAAACCAGTTCCTGCTACCATTAGGCCGCACTCCACCAGGGCAACAGCTACATCTACAGCCTTCCTCGGGGGGTTCCAACCAAGGAGATTTTGGAAGCTGCAACTTGGAGTTCAGTACACACCTTTACCAAACACTACCACTTACCACTTTACTCTAAGACTAGAGCTGACTTCGCCACTGCAGTTCTGCAAGGCCTTCTAGCCGCCTCTAACCCTCTATGAATCCTCCACCCATCCTTAGCTTTGGGATTCTTCCAAAGTGTGATGACTGCAGCAGGGTAACATGATGAACATAGTACAGTTTTGTACCTACCATAAATGTAGATGTTAGAGTGTACACCCTGCTGCAGTCCAGGTTACCCCCCCCCCCTCCATCCCCTCTGATCTAACTGACTAAATCTCTACAAAACCTTCCTGATGTATTTGCTTATAGCTAGAGGGATTTTGTGTTTGTGCTAAAAACTTCATAAATTGTTACGAATTACTGACAACCTTTTTGGGGGTACCTGATATCTGGGGCAAGAAAAACTGAAGAAAATGGCGTTGGATGCATTATATATACCCCTGGTGCACTGACGTCAGGGAAGAAGCGACAGCAACCGACGCCGGACCAAGACTTTGGAATTCCGTCCGACTGCGGGACTGCCTGACAACAGGATAACCCAAGTGTGATGACTGCAGCAGGGTGTACACTCGAACATCTACATTTATGGTAGGTACAAAACTGTACTTTTTTCTTTCTTTTGTCAAGAGCGTGATGTGCCTAACTGACCCTGTTACTTGTATTTCAGGATGTGGATGATTAAACATCAGGCAGATTTCCTTGAAGAATACTTGTCACAGAAGTCCCATGATTGGCCTCTTCATGCTGTGTCATCTGCTAGTTCTGTTTCAGCACCCCCCCCCCCCAACAAAAAAGCTTGCAAAGGAGGAGAATGTTTGGGAGGTCGATGAGGCAGTCTTGCTGTTTGATAGTCCCCTCCTAGGCTCAGGGATATCAGGGATATCAGAATTTGCAAGGTACTTCTGCATCCTGTGTACCCAGTACCAACTTCAACTGATGCTTTTGGAGGCCACCACACTGTTGACCTCTGGCATGTTGACCCAGAACTCCTGTGTAGACCACCCTCTGATGCATTAGTGCTGGTTTCTGAGGGGAGGGTGGTGTTCCTAGGACTATACATGGGGGGGGGGGGGTCTGAGGGAAGTATATTGAGGTATTAATTGCTCGTCCACGTCCTGAATCCTGTAATTTAGACCATATACCCAAACAGGAGGTCCAAGGCATTCAAGCTCAAGAGGTCATTAACTGAGCCAGCATGAATGCTAGTGTTCCCCAGGTTTAAATGAGCAAGTTTTGGTAGTTCCATTTGTAAAACGTAGGTCATTTAAGTGCTAATTACGCTAATTACCTTAGAAATGTATGTATTTGTTTACTTAATAGAGCTATCCATAAATATTATTTTTTCTTTTTGTTTTTTTTTATATTTTTGTCCTCTATGTTCAATACTTGTCATTATAGTGACCACAATTATTTGTAGAATATTTGGTTTGATGTCAAAACTGTATGATGTATAATGGATTATTTAACAGTGTCTTATAAATTTGTTTTTCATCATGCATCCATTTATATTGTGCATTAAAATCTATGCACTTTACTTCATTAGTACTGTGAAGTGTTAGGGAAATGACGGAATCATGAGTGATATTTTTAGCTACCAGTCATGGTGGATTTTTGTATTTTCATTGACTTTTTTTATGGATGGATTAGTTCTGATGAAGCCTCTTATGGGAGACGAAAGTGCTCAACTATGAATAAAATTTGAGAATTTTAGAAGCATGGTGTAATGTCTTCACTCTGATTTATGCCAGGGCTGCCTTTAGCCGGAGATATTTCTTTGGCTATTAGATCTGTAATGCATCTCTGTCTACAGTGAGACAAGGATATGGTGTTATCATTCCTTAGGCTGAATCTTTTTATGCAGTGTGAATGGACCATGGGAACGTTCAGCAAAGTAATGAGTGCACAGTGTTGGTATGGAGTCCAGAGACAATAGGATTGTTCTTGTTGCAGAGGCTGCTGGTAAGGCTGCATCTGGAGTACTTTGGCACAGCTGTAGAGACCAAACAAAAGGAAAATTAAATGTGTGGAAAATAGCAATGAGGGGTTATGAAAATGCAGAGAGGTATGGATGGACTGGGATATGAAGAAAGATTTAAGAGGTTTTTGGTATGTGTACATTTAGATGAAATAATAAAAAGGAGGATGTGCTTCTGTGCACAGTACTGTTATGGAAATAGTGGTGGTGAACGTGGGCAGAGAGTCTAAGAAAACATCTGCGTTGGAAATCTGAAGGAGAATGGTTCAGGTTAGACTGGAGAAACTTCAAGCAGAGGAGGCCATGGTCCTGTAAAGTAATGCACTTAAGGCAATTGTTCCTCAGAGGGTTTAGAGTTTCTTCAAATGGGAAGTAATGCAGGAGGCAAAGAATTTTGAATACCACTTCCTGAAGGTGAGCTGTAGCATGCTGATGGATTTAAAGACCTCCGGACGTCTTTTGTCAGCATCATCTTATTGCTTGATGTTGCTTATAACGACACTGTCTGTAGTGTCTGAAAGTAGCTAGCAGTCACTGAGTTATGATGACTCAAGCATGAGCTTGTTGATTTGGCAGAGATGGTAGGACAGCTTCCGCATCTAGTCAAACGAGTCCACGATGAATATTGCAGCAGTGTAACTTCAGCTGGTAGTATAGATGGTCACAGTGGTTTTAATGCCTTGTCAGGATATTTTGAGGACTACCCTAAGGTTAATCATATACTGCCACAGTAAAATTTGCACTTTGTAAGGTGAATGGCTAAGAGCCCTTTTTGTGCTTTTGCGTAATCGTGAACCGATAGTTGAGTCATCGTGTCCCTGGGAGAACTTTTCTGTCTTCCCTTAAGTGAAGAGCGGTTGCTGTCCCTCCTATTATACTGCATCCTGGGTAATTAATTTGCCAGTGTCAAATTGGGAGTGCCAGTGAGGGGCAGGCGACTTCTTGATTATCACTCTGTGTATACTGTCAGTGTTAGTGGTAGAGGGGAACACATTAATTTTATTACTTTTGTTTGCTGGGGTAGTCTAACTGGACTGTTGTAACTCATTTTTCAGTGGAGGCCTGGGGAGAAAAGATCCAATTACAAAATGAAGGAAAGGCTTCTTTTCTCAACATATTTACTGTTTTGCATGGATTCAGATCCCACTGGCTGAACCTCACCCCTAATTTTGTGGAGCAGTGTCCTTTCAATCTGTTAAACTCTGGAATAGGTAACTGGATTTGTGAGTGAGAACCACAGAGACTAGGTTGTAAATAGCAGGGTACAGCAGCAGAAGATGTGATTTGAAGGTTCTTGAAGAAACTGGATTGGTACTTAGCAACAGGGTGAAGCCTTAAAAAAAAATGTATTGCTAACAAGATATTCTTTCGTGTTTCACTGTTGCAGTCATTACATTTGGGTTATCTGCTTGCAGTAGCCCTCAGTCGGCCTGATTAACAGTCTTGGGTCCTGCGTCTGTTGCTGTCCCTTCTTCCATGACGTCAGGCCATCAGGGGTATAAAACATGCAGCCGACACCATTACATCAGTCTTTCTTACCATGCGGTGCTCGAAGTAGAAGCAGTTCGCAAGTGCTGGTTGGCCGTCTCCTGAAACTTTCGTTTTCGAGTTTCAGAACCGAAGTCTTCAACTAAAGCTCAGGACCCTGGTGGGGAAACTTTTTCTTGCTCCTTACTGATGTCAGTAAACGGTAATAATTGCATTAGTTGTGGAAAGCAAATACCTCAAAGATTTTCATTCATACTGTATTCCTTGCCTAGGCCCTGACCACGACATACTTTGCTTTCAGTTTTGTGCCTTATTTAATCAGCGCACTATCCGTCGCCGGTATATTTATATTTCGGTTCTCTGTTTAATTATCCAGAAATGTCGGTCAGCCACCTGACTGCCAGGATTCAGAAAAAATGCAAAGATAGAGACAGACAGGCGGCCTAGGTCCAAAGCTGCTGACGACGCTTCTCCTTAGCCAGTCGCCAGTTCGCTGGTACTCAGTGAGGCTCTTTCGCAGCCCCTGTTACCCGCTACTTCTGATTTGCAGGCATCTACTGAGATCCATTTGGGGTCCAGTATGCCACAAGATGCTTCAGCTGTGGACCCTGCGGATGTCTCTACCTTGGATGGGTCTGGAGCCACTGTGCAGGCACCGGCTTCTGAGGGTGTATTCAGGCCTACGGACTTGCATATTAAACAGACTCCTCTTCCTTCATTTAGGCTTAAATCTCAAACCATGCCTAAGAAACAGACGCTCAGGCCTCTATGCCTAAAAAACAAATGATTAGAGTTACAAGATCTTCAGCCATTCTTATCAGGGAAGCCAACCTCCCCCTTCTAAGAGACCTAGGACTGAAGTTTATGAATCTTCTGACTAGGATTCTGATTTTTCTGATTCTTCTGATAATCTGGATTTACCTTTATCTACTTATGAGGATTCTGGTGCAGAGGACTCTATTCTCTCTGCTTCCCCTCCTGAGGATTTTTCTTTTGGTGAAACCTTGCGTACTCTAAGGGAGCATTTCCATTGGGAAAGTCAGGATTTTTCTGATTCTAAAAAGAGGCTTGGGGATTTCTTACTCCTGCCTCAGCATAGGCCTTTAGCTATACCTCCTGTACTAGACATTGGTGATGATGCCTTTTCAGAATCTAGTCTGGCCCCTGATTCTTTGCCTCCTGCTCCCAGAAAACTTAACAGATATTACAGGGTTTCTGATTCACACAAGTTCCTTTTTAAAAATCCTATTGCGGATCCAGAGACTATCTCACAGGGACCCAAGGGCATTAAGGCTTCTACTGCAAAAAATCCTACCCTTCTGATAGAGACTCCAGGGTGCTGGATAGATGGGGTAAGAATGTTTACACTTCTGCAAGCTTGGCCATTAGGGCTTTAAACTGCCAGTTTCATATGTTAAAGTATCAACAACATGTTATCGGATTGCTTAAAAAGAAAATGATGTTGATTCCTGACTGCTGAAAATAACGAATTACAGGATTTAATGCATTCTGCTGAACAGGTTGGAAAACATAGTTTGCAATGTGGATTTGATTCATTAGAGGCCTCTTGCAGGGCTGTGCTCAGAAGGCATGCTTGGCTTAAGGAGCAATCTTTGCCTGATCATATTAAAGCTAAACTGTTGGATGCTCCCTTAAATCAGGACCGCCTGTTTGGCAACAAAGCTGAGGAAGTTCTTGAAAAGATGGAAGACAAAGCTAAATCTATGCAAACTGTTAAAGATTTCCTACAAGTTCAGCCTCCTATATTTAGTTGACATTGGCCCCCTAAGAATTGGTCTTTTCCAGCTCCTTCCAGGTCTTCTCAATCCAAACCCAGACACAGCAGAAATCCCAGGTTTCAGTCCCAGGGGACACAAAAGACTTGGCAGTGGGGGGTTTCCACATCCAAATCTGGTAGTAGTAAGACCCCCCCTATGGAAAACTGTCTCAATGACTTGCTTTTAAAACTTCCAAGCACTTCCCAACTGAATGCTCCTTTAGGCGGAAAGATTGGTCTGCAGGCCAAAAACTGGGAGCTCATTACCCAGGACAAATGGGTTTTAAATATAGTGTCCCAGGGATACAGATTTCACTTCCACACATTACCAACACCAAGCAGGTGGACAGATCTACCCCCAAATCAGTGGGCAGAGGCCAAGAATCAAGTACTCTGTCTCTCTCAAGCATATGGGGGCTATTCAGTTGGTACTAGAAGAGGAAAAGGGACAAGGTTTCTATTTGAGACTTTTCCTGGTACCCAGAAAAGACAATACATGGCGTCCTATCCTGGACCTTTCTACTCTAAACAACTGTTTGGTGATTCCAAAATTCAAGATGCTGACTGTTCACCAGCTACTTCCTATGCTAGGCAAAGATGCATGGTTGGCAACACTAGACTTAAAAGAAGCATACCTGCACATACCTATCAGGGAGTCTTGCAGAAGATACCTATGCTTCAAAGCAGGCAACATGCACTATCAGTTCTCTGCACTGCCCTTTGGCTTATCTACTGTGCCCAGGGTATTCACAAAGTGCCTAGCTCCAGTCATTGCATTTTGCAGGCAAAGAAATATTCAAATATACCCATACCTGGACGATTGTTTAATTCATGCAGAAAGCCAGGACTTACTTTTGAATCATCTGGCATTTGTACAAAAGGTGCTAACTTGTCTGGGGTACACCATAAATGAAAAGAAATCACAGCTGGTACCCTGTCAACAAATTTATATTCCTGGGAGCAAGCTTGAACACAACTTCCCAGATGGCTTTCCTCATGCCAGAGAAACAAATTCATTTGACAACCTACTTCAAGCTAATGGCCCCAAAGACCCTGCTGTCTGCAAGGCAAATACTGCAAGCCTTGGGGTTTGTGTCCTCCTGCATTCTTCTAATTCCATATGCAAGACTGCATATGAGGAAACTACAATGGTATCTAAAAAGCCTATGGTGTCAACATTCTCAGGATCCAGAAGCAATGATTCCTATCGTACCTTGCCTACTGTTAGAGATCCTTTGGTGGGCAGAGGCCTGACACCAAAATAAGGGACTACCATTCACTCTACCCCCTGCCGCCCAAACCCTAACAGACGCATCAGACTATGCATGGGGGGCTCACCTGGCAGGGAAGTGCATTCAGCGCTAATGGAACCCAAGTCAAATGCACCTGCATATCAATCAAAAAGAAATGCTAGCTGTACAGAATGCTCTGACAGTCTTCAAGGACCCACATTCTTCCAGGACAATTAATGGTAAAGACTGACAACACCATTGTTATGTAGTACATAAACAAGTGGGGGGTACCCATTCTTACCCCCACTGCAGACTAGCCATGGCTCTGTGGAACACATCCTTGAGCTACCAAGTGCATCTACAGGCTCAATTCCTGCAATGAAAACTAAATACACTGGCAGATGAACTAGGGAGCCCAGATACAGACCTGTTTGCCTCCTCCCAGAACTACCAGTTGAACAAATTTTGCACAAGGACTCCCCACAAACAAGCTTGGAAAGTGGATGCTCTGTCCTTCAGCTGGAAAAACTTACCAGTTTATGCCTTTCCTCTTCTGCCTCTCCTCTCCAATGTACTACTAAAGATCAAACGGACAAACCAAGGACGATATTGATTGCACCAGACTCGCCATGTGAGCACTGGTTCCCCCTCTTGTGCAGTGCGTCACTGCTGGCTCCATGGTACCTGAATCAAGACCCCCTACCCTGTTGTCACAGCAGGAGAACCAGATTCTGCACCCTCAGCTTCAAACCCTGAACCTGTCAGCCTGGCTAATTACCTAATCTCTCCATTACCATCCCTCAGTAAACAAGTGCTGGATATCATTTTAGAGGCAAGGAGGCTTAGTACTAGAAAATCTTATGCTGAAAAATGGAAATGAGTCTGTGCCTGGAACAAATCTCAAGGGATGGGAACAACAGTGCCCAACTTACCTCAGATTCTTTAATGCTTAGCTGAGAAGCTTCACAAGGGCCTTTCTTTTTCCTCCATCAAAATTCACACCTCAGCCATTTCAGCTCATTATAACACAGAACCACCCCTCTTCTCTCATCCACTGCCCAAGCAGTTCCTCAGAGGAGCCAAAAACTTAAGACCACCCAGAAGAGCCCCAACTCCAGCCTGGAGCCTTAACTTTGTATTGGAGAAGCTCACTACCTCCTTTCGAGCCAGCTGCAAGTACAGATTTTAAATTCCTTTGTTGGAAAACAGCCTTTGTTTTAGCAATCACTTCAGCAAGAAGGGTATCTGAATTACAGGCCCTTGTGGCAGTGGAGCCCTTCATCATCTTTCATGCGGACAGGGTGTCCCTCAGAACCAATCCATCCTTCATGCCCAAGGTGGTATCCAGTGTGGCTCTTAATCAGTCCATTCATTTGCCAACCTTTTTTTCGTAATCCACAGAACAAAGGGGAATGGATACTGCACTCCTTAGATGTGCACAGACAACTTAGATTTTACTTGGACAGAACTAAACCTCAAAGGAAATCTGAACAACTGCTGGTGACATTTGCTGCAGGGCAGAGGGGAAGGCTATTTCAAAGCAAACTGTTTCTAAATGGATAATCTATTGCTTTTATTTCTGCTATAAGCACCATGGAAAACCTATCCCACAGGAGATCAAACCCCATTCAACCAGGGCTGAGTCTACCTCTACAGCCTTTCTCAGAGGTGTTCCTACCAGGGACATCCTAGAAGCTGCTACCTGGAGTTCTGTACATACTTTTACCAAGCATTACCATTTGCCAAATTTCTCTAAATCTAGAGCTGGCTTCGCCACTGCAGTCTTGCAGGGCCTTATAGCCGGTCCTAGTGCTATCCAAGTTCCTCTTCCCATCCTTAGATTTGGTAATTTACCCAAATGTGATGACTGCAACAGTGAAACACAAAGAACATAGTACAGTTGTGTACACGTACCATAAATGTAGATGCTCGAGTGTATTCAGTGTTGCAGTCCTGGTTACCCTCCCTCCAGCCTCCTTACTTCTTTTGGCTGTACCTCTACTCTTGTTTACTTTGCTTAAAAGTTTATTGGTGCATTTGCTTTTTTGTTGGAGGGGTAACCTTGTATATATACATATATATTTTATTGCTTCCCATTAGGGGGGCACCTGACAATCTGAGGCAAGAAAAACTGATGTAATGTCATCTGCTGCATGTTTTTATACCCCTGACGTCACGGACGAGGAGACCGCAACCGATGCAGGACCCCAGACTTTGTTAATCAGGCCGACTGAGGGCTCCTGCAAGCAGATAACCCAAATGTGATTACTGCAACAGTGAATACACTCGAACATCTACATTTATGGTAAATGTACACAACTGTACTTTGCTTACCTTTGCTATCTTTCTGCCATTTAAGTTTGCATTCTCACTTTTCTTTTTAAAGATGATCTCTTTCAAAAAATTGCCCACCAGGCCATAAAGTCTAGAAGTCTTAGGATTTTAGCTTGGATGTGTTTGCATAGGTATTTTTATATCCCAAGCAGACTCCAAGGACTTTCTTCAGGTAGATTGTAAATATTAGAGGTGTAATGGGGAAGAAAGCGGTACCTGGGAGCATATATTTTTGGAGTGTAGTGAGTTGGCACACTAAAAATTCCATGTGAATACTCAGAAATATTGGGCAAGCAAAATGGTCTAACTAAGGAAATTATTCTTTTGAAATGCAACAGAGGATCTGCATTGCCTAAACCTAGGAAGGCCTTGTTAACTTTAATTATGGTGGCTGCCAAAAAACAATTAATAGAAAATGGAAATTGACCTCTAAATCAAATGTATTTGAAGTATTGAATATTTTAACTGAGATAAAAGAACTGGAAAAGGGTAGGAGCAAATTACATAGAAAAAATGGAAGTTGTGAGAAAAATACATGCAGAATAATGTTTTGCAGGAGTGAGGTTTAAGTGAAGGCAGGAATTAATCAATTTCTGTAATGCTGAGTTGATAAGTATACAAAAGAATATTTGTGATGTATGTTTGCAAATGGAGATATGTTAATATGGTTTGTTTTTCTTTATATTAATGTATGTTTACTATGTTTTAAGTGATAATTTAAATGTGTTTAAACAGCAGTACTGTTTGGTACTCACTGAAAGCTTAACAAAAATGCTGTTAAACCTGAGCTGTAATGTCTTCTGCTGAAGGAACCATAAACACAGATAATAAGTTCCGTTCTAAGATGTGGCAAGTTTCATGGACTTAAAAAGGAGTATGTATAGAAATTAAATAGATTATTTTATAGTTTCAGAAGGTTTAGTTATAGGAGGGGGGGTGGTTGAAACAGGATTTTCTGATCATCTTACAATATGGCTATTGATAAAGGAAAACAAGGACTATATGAAAACAGGCAAAGGAATAAAAAGGATAAATGAGAAAGCCTGGGATGAGGGAAGGATTAATTGTTATGGAAAGATCATTTGCTATGAGAACATTTCATAAAAAATTGGTCTGAATGGTTGATATTTTAGGAAATGTATATATTTTTTTTACAGCAGCAATATGTGAGAGAAGCAGAGAGAAAAATATAAAAACATATAATGCATTGGAAGATTTAGAGCATAATAGAAAGTCATTTGGCAAAGAAAAGAATTAATATGACGAATCAAGAAAAAAATACAAGAATTGTTATATAAGCAAAGATTTTTTTTTACAGGGAAAAAGTATTGTTAAGCAGATTAGTAAAGGAAGATGGTAGTGTAATGAGAGGAAAAAAATGTAAAATGGGAAATGGAAAGAACTTAAATGATTATGAATAGTACAGTATAATATGTACAAGAAATGTTTAAAGAAAAAGAAGGTAGTGAAAAAGCATGGGTAGTAAAGTTAACAGAAAAATAGAGTTGGAAAAGGAGATTTCTTTAAATGAGCTAAAAGTATTAATACAAATAAATGTAGGGCCAGATAGAGTAGGGTATGAAATGTATAAAAATATAAGGGCTTGGCAAAAAATATGTTAAAAAGATTTTGAATAAATGGTTAAATTAAAGTTTTATATATAAAGAATTATGTAGTGGAATTCTTAAATTCTTAGGGAAGAAGGAAAATAGAAGTTAATTAAAAATGGAGACAGATTTAGTATTGCATAATGACTACAATGTCTTTATGAAAGTAATGCAACAGAGATTTGAAATTTAAATGGAAAATATTATGGAAGATCGTGTATATAGTATAAAGGATAAGGGTAATCAAAAATGATTAATGATTGAGAAGTTGTGGATGATATGAATAGAAAATCGAAAATCATGATAGAAGATTTTTATACAGCATCTGACATCTGAACATGAACTCTTATGGATAATAAAGAATGTAATATAAGAGAAAAAATGGAAATTGTGGAAACAGTATGTGCAGCATGTTTTGCAGGAGGAGTGAGGTTTAAGGGAAGGCAGGACTTGATCAATTTCTTTAATGCTGAATTGATAAACATAGAAAAGAATATATGTGATGCATGATGTTTGTAAATGGGGATGTCAATATGTTTTGTCTTTTATATTAATGTATGTTTACCTATGTTTTAAAGTGATAATTTAATAAAGGTGCTTAAACAGGCAGTACTATTTGGTAAACAAATATAATTATATAATATAAAATGTTTTGGAGAAATATCTATGAAGGTCCTGTGGAATGCAACAAAGATGCTAAATGGATAGAAGTAAAAGAAAAAAGTTTAAATGTACATAATATGAAATGGGATGAACAGCTTGAGAGAGATTGAAACAAAGTTAATAAAAGCTCATAACTGGAAAACTACAGGCCCCAGATGCACTACCTAATTTCTGGAAAAAGAATCAACATTTCTGTATGAAGATTTAGCTGTGAGTAAGAAATATTTATATGTAAACCCCGAACAGAAACCAGCCTGGTTAACAGTAGTAAAAACAATACTCCTACTTAAGAGCGAACCTGCAAGCTATCCTAAAAACAACAGACCAAGAACTTGCCTTCTGACGATGTATAATAAACTATATACTGGAACTGATGCTGACAGAGTTTATAGTAATTTAGAAGAAAACTCAATCATGGTAGTAAAACAACAGGGTAATAAAAGAATCATATGGAACAAAGGATCATTTGTTAAAGTAATGGAGAGCTGTAAAAATTGAAAGAATCTGGCATGGATGAATAAGATACACCCTACACTGATAGATTACATTACAGCCACCATGAAATGGTGGCAGACCACTTTGCAGTTAAGCCATAATAAAGGACAGGTTATTGTTCCAGGGATAAAAAGTGAAAGGGAGATATTCCAGGGTGAATCTGTCACTGCTGCTCTTTTGTCTTGTCCTTAACTCATTAAGTTGTCAACTTCATACATTAGGTCATGGCTACAGTTTGGCTCCCAGAAAACGAAGTGTAAAGATTTCTCATGTTTTTGTAGATTTAAAATTGTATAGCTCATCGGATGAGGAACTGAAAGCACAACTGCAAGTGATCAAAACTTTTTCAGATGGTACACGAATGTAATTTGTTCTTGATTAAATGTGCAAAAGCAACCTCTAACACAGGAAAAGATCAGTTTGGGACAATAATGTGATATATACTCCCTCTTGCTCAAATTTGTGTAAGTGTTTGGGAATTGATGAAGTATTAGCAGTAAAACATGAACAGATGTGAATAAAATGTGGTAAGGAATAATTTAGAAGACTTAATAGTGGAAACAGCTTTGACACCTAGAAACAAAGTCCAAACTATAAACCAATTTGCTGTCCCTGTCCTAACTTAGTTTTGGAGTGACTTGACTGTACCCCCAAAAGGTGATTGGTAGGTTGGACAGGAAAACAAGAAGGATGCTTCATCCTCATCAGATTTACAAAATGGGCCTCCTCAAGACTGAGTACATGTATATATCTGCAGTTGTGCGGTTGGGTCTGCATGCATATCTGCTGACTTCACAAGACCCAAATGCAGTGAAAGTTTTGAAACATGAGGCGAATAAGTCTAAAATGACTTCCCTGCTTAGTTGAGCAGAAGCATATTGGCATCAAGCAGGAATGGAATTCAAATAAGATGTAGATTAAAAAAAAAATCAGACTGCAACTGAATGTGCCAAAAAGCAAAAGAAAGAATATATGGTGAAGAATCAGATGAAGGCAAGATATGTGGAAAATGTATAAATATCATTGCAAGTATAGAAAACTCTTGGAACAGCCTCATGTTGATTAGGATCAAACACAGAAATGGTTAATAAGAGGTGAATTTAACCCAAAAGACAAGAGGTTAAAATTGGCAGCAAAAGATAGTGTGCTACGTATGCATTAGTTTACAAAGACCATTGTACATATGGGAGAAACAGACAAATGTAGGTTTTGTAAAACAGAATTGGAAAAAGTTGCACATGTTGCTGGTTGTGATATACTAATGGCAGAAGGCCTATATACTAAAAGGCATAATAATGTGGCAAGACTCTTGGATTGTGCAAAAATAATAATGAAGTAGCTGAAAAACACTGGAGACATGAGCCACAAAGCATTATAGAAGATGATGATTATATCACATGGGATCATCCATTACCAAAAGTTCAAAAAATAGATGCGAGAAAACCAGCTATAGTAGTCCATGAAAAGAAGACAAAAGTAGCATTGATCATTGAAATTGCTACACCTAGGTATTAGAGTCTTACTTATAGAACAAAACAAAGTCGTAAAATACCAGGATATGCAGGCAGAAACGAGGACAGTGTGGAACAGGAATACCCTGACAGTTCCAGTAGTAGTAGGAGCAATGGGGCTTATAAAAAAGAATTTACAATCATACTTAGATATGTCACCAATGGATTCACTTTGAAACATCGAATGTTCAGAACATCGAAGTTTCAAAATGAACCACACAAACGCCAAAAAAGTTACAAAAATTTCGCCCCCTGCACTCCCCATGTGGGGGGGCTGTGCCCCCCACACCCCCTACTTTAATATTCCAACAACACACTACAGTGGGGTAAGGGAAATCGCCCGTTTACCGCTATATGCGGTAGTGCTAAACAGGAGATTTCCCATACCCTACCTGCAATGCCAGCATTCAGATGGCGCACACACACACACAACTTGCAGGGCACCTTGCTGCCTTGCATACACACCTAAAATTCTACATTTTTACTTACCTGGCACTTCCACTTTAAACCTTCGATCTTCTGAACATCGATGTTCTGGTCTCAATGATCAGAACGTCGATGTTCTAAACATTCGATGCTTTAAAGTGAATCTGTCACCAATACATGTAACTCCATACAACTTGTAGAAATAGTTGTTACTGGGCACATTACGGGGGCTTTGAAGAGCACTTCAGGATATAACATCAGAGGTTGAAACAGTACTTGTGTCTTTCGGCTTTTCCCGGTTAGGGGTCGCCACAGCAGAACTCCGGTCCGCTAATGATTGGCAGTTTATTTTTACATGCTGAGTTGCCAGCCCTGGCGCACAACCTTCAACGAAGGTATGCCCATTCACGCATGTCTCCACGCAGAAGACGCTCTAGCTGAGAGTCGAACCGGACGGCATCTTACTGTGAGGCGACAATGCTACCGCAGCCTAATTTCATGAATTTGAATCGCACATTACCTTAGGAATGGGGTCCATTCCCCTTATGGTATTAGAAACCCCAAGGATTTGGAGAAATTAAAAAAAGCAAAAGTTAGGAAATTATGTTTGCCAGCATATAGTAATAAAGTAAAAAAAAATTTGTAAATGACTCATTAAGCCAAGAGGTTCATATGAAGTATGGTCTTAAGACAGGGATATCCAATGAGTTGTATACTCTTTGCATTAGTTACAGTTGTGATAGTATGATAAATTACAAAATGGAGGTAAGTTATATAACACCTGAAGGGTTAATAATTCCAGTTCTGTTAACCTATGCAGATGACATAATCATAATTGCAAAAACATTTGGATAAAGTGATTTGCATAAATGTGTCTGGGGTGATGGTGATGGCTTTAATTAAAGAGAAAAGTAAAGGTTTAAGTGATGTAGTCAAGAGAGGGGGGGGGTATATATTAAGAACAGCCTGGACACGTATTGTGGGAACAAGTGTTTTGGTGTATTGGCAAGCAAGAGTAGCATTTATGCCAGTGTTTGAAATATTTGTATGTATATCTTGCAATGAATGAATTTTCTATTGGGTATACAATTTGGGAATAAAGATGCAAATGGAATTCAAATGGAAAAACAATGAAAGATATAAAGCAACCGTGTCTTTATTGGAGATCATATAAATTATCATTGAGAAAAAGGGGTTATTGATAAATTCAGACCTGATGGCAAAACATAGCATACTTAGCAAGTGTATTTATGTTGCCAGCAGTATTTGAATTGTTGCATATATTTTTTTCATTTATATGGAGTTCTGTTAAACCTAGTAAAAACAGGAGTTTTGTATGTAAATTAACGGAGGAGGTTTAGGGTTAATTAACCCAGTGGTATATGCTGCTTCATTACATCTGTACAAAATGTTAAAGTACATAAATGAAAAAGAGGAGAGATTAGTAGTAAAATTGTGTAAATATAAATATGGTAAATGTTTGGATGTGGTAAAAAGTGTAAAAGTGAGTGCATAAATAAAGAACCAAGTTACCAAGAAAAAGATATTTTTGTGTAAAATAAAAAATTGTGATGTAGAAAAAAAAGATGTAATGATAAAACATTACTGTGGTAGAACATCTAGCAGATGAAAATTTAAAGCTTTAAAAATAAGTAAATGGTGTGATCAGAAAGTAGAATGTCAACATTTTTTTGTGGAAGCTGGTAATGGATAAACTACCAGTAAAATGAAATATGCTGTATAAATGAAAAGTGATAAAATACGTTTACATTAAGATGAAGAAAGTAATGAATGTATACTTATGAAATGTAAGAGTAAGAAAGTTATGTAGAAAACTTATGTAAAGAAGAATTTTTGAAGCTATAAAAGAAGTGGATAAAATAAAGATGGCTATGTTTAAATATGGATATAAGAATAGAATTAAAGAAAATGTTAAAAGATTAGATAAAACGTTATTTTACATTATATGAAATGAATAAATGAAATATTTAATAATTAGATTTTAGCAACAAATGGATTTTAGCAACAGTATTAAATAAAATCAGATGGCTGTGGAAAAAAGTGGGGGTCTAATAGGGATGAATATTTAGTACGAGTTGAAAGGAAAGTCTGAATATGTGCAAACAGATTTGTATGTCTATTAGTAAATATGTAAAGATTTTGTGTTTATAAAGGATCTCTTCTCTTTTCGATAAGTGCAGCGGGATCTTTTACTTCCACCTGATCTACCACCAACTCTGGCAAATTGGGCCATGGTTTAACATCATCTCCGAAGGATGAGAGAGACAGAAGTGCAGCAGCCCCCCCCCCCTGCACACACACACACACACACACACACACACACACACACACACACACACACACACACACACACACACACACACACTTATGCAGCACTGCATTGCCATCAGTCCATCTACCTGGTGTGGGAGTAGGACCCACAGCCTTCCACACCAAAGGCGAGTGTACTACCTGTTTCACTGAGAGTGCAAGTGAAGCTCAATCAGTCCTCCTAGAGTGCAGCTTTTATGCAGCCTGTCTCGCAAGGTACAGACTTGCAATGTATAAGCAGATGTTCATCGTGTTTCACTGTTGCAGTCATTACACTAGGGTTATCCTGCTGGCAGGCTACCCGCAGTCGGCCCGAATTCCAAAGTCTTGGTCTGGCGTCGGTTGCTGTCGCCTCTTCCCTGACGTCAGTGCACAAGGGGTATATAAGATGCAGCCAATGTCATTTTCTTCAGTCTTTCTTGCCGCGTGGTGCCCAAAGCAAAAGCAGTTTGCAAGTGCCGGCCAGCCGACTCCTGAGATTTCCGAAATTGAATTTCAGATTCGAAGTCTTCAATAAAGCCAAGTACCCCGTTGGGGAAAATTTTTCTTGCTCCAGACCAATGTCAGTAAAAGTTAACAATTGTATTTCTTGTGGGAAGCAAATACCTCATAAGGATTTTATTCTTAATGTATTCCTTGCCTAGGCCCTAACCACGACGTTGCTAGTTGTTGGTTTTGTGCTAGATTTAACCAACGCACTATTAAGCGTCGGTACGATTTTGCTTTCCATTACTTTGGCCGAAGGTTTAACTATATAATACTGTCGGAACATCCGACGACCGGAGTTTATAAAAAGTGCAAGGAAAAAGAAAAGGACAGGCATCCGAGGTCCAAAACCGACGAAGCCTCTTCTAAGCCAGTCGCCGGTTGTCAGTGAGGCGCTTTCGCGGCCCCTGACGCCCGCTACCTCAGAGCCACAGGCCGCCTCCGACTCCCACGTAGAGACAACTAGGCCTCTGGAAACTTAAGGTATTGGGCCTACGGAAACTACTCCCTCAGATGGGTCCGGAGCCGCTGAGCAGGCATCGGCTTCAGAGGGTGTTTTCATACCTACACAGCTTTCTGTCAAGACCACTTCAGCAACCAAGACAAAGTCTAAAACACCTTTAAAGACAAAGAAACAAGTACAGCATTCTCCTGGGCAGTCATCTATGCCTAAGAAACAGATGCTTAAAATGGCTGAGTACCTAATTACTTTGATCAGGGGTTCCCATCCCCCTTCTGATAAAAGGCCTAGGCAAGACACTGACAACGATTCCTCTGTCAGGTTTCTATTTCATCTGACTCCTCTTCAGAACAGGGATATTCTCTTCCTCCCTATGAGGACTCTGATGCTGAAGAATCTATCCCTTCAGCCTCTCTTCCTGAGGACTATTCTTTTGGGGAAACCCTGCACACCATGAGGGAGCATTTCCACTGGGAGAGGCAAGATTATTCAGAATCTAAGAAAAGGCTCAGACTTTCTTGTATTGCCTCAACACAGACCTCTTGCTATTCCTCCTGTGCTAGACATTGTAGATGTATTTTCTGAGTCCAGTCGACTCCTAATTCTTTACTCCCTGCACCAGTTAAGCCAGATAGGTACTACAGGGTTCCAGATTCACATAACTTTCTTTATAAAAACCCTGCTGCTGACCCAGAAGCTATATCTCAGGGTCCCAAAGGGGGTCAAGGCTTCTACTGCAAAAAAACCTGTTCCCTCTGATAGAGATTCAAGAGCACTGGACAGATGGGGGAAAAAAGTTTACACCTCTGCTACTTTAGCTGTAAGGGCTTCAAACTGCCAGTTTCACATGCTTAAATATCAGCAACACCTAATGTCTCTGCTAAAACAGAAAATGCTGACAAACTCTGAATGTCCTGAAATCAAGGAAATGCAGGATTTATTGCATGCAGCTGAACAAGTGGGGAAGCATACTTTGCAATGTGGTTTTGATTCACTAGAGGCTTCTTGCAGGGCCGCAGTTACAGGCTCTGTCATTCGAAGACATGCTTGGTTAAAGGAACAGAGTCTGCCTGATAATTTTAAAGCAAAATTATTGGATGCTCCATTACAGCATCATGCTTTGTTTGGTGTTAAGGCAGAAGAGGTGTTAAAGAAAATGGAGGATAAAATGAAATCAATGCAGACAGTAAAGGATTTCTTACAGGTTCGGCCACCCAGATTTAGCAGAAACTGTTCTAAGAATTGGTCCTTTCCAGTGTCAGACAGGCCACAAAGAGGCAGATAGATGCCCTAGAGGTCGATCTCAGCCCCAAGGCTGATACAAGCCTAAACAATGGGGTGCTTCTGCCTCCAAAAGCGGAGATGACAAATCACAACCATATAGGAAACAGTCCCAATGACTTCCCACTGCCAATGCCAAGCACTTACCTTTTGTCAGCACCCTTAGGGGGAAAGCTAGCACTTTTCTCACAAAATTGGCACATGATCACCCAGGACAAATGGGTACTGAATATTGTTTCTCAGGGCTACAGGTTCCACTTTCACACCCTCCCAAAGGCAAAAGGTATGCCAGACCTGCCACACAGTCAATGGGCAGAGGCACAAAAGCAAATTTCATCTCTCATGGACATGAGGGCTATGCAAAGAGTACCACAGCAAGAGCAGGGGCAAGGATTTTACTCAAGATTTTTCTTGGTACCCAGAAAGGACAAAGCCTGGAGACCAGTACTGGACCTGTCTATTCTAAATACTTTTCTGTACGTTCCAAAATTCAAAGTGTTGACACTGCAGCAACTTCTGCCCATGCTGGGCAAGAAGGCTTGGCTCGTAACTTTGGTCCTCAGAGGCATACCTGCATGTCCCGATCAGACAATCTTGCAGAAGATACCTCAGATTCATAGCTGGCTCAATGCACTACCAATTTTATGCACTGCCCTTTGGCTTATCTACTGCACCAGGAGTATAAAAGATGCAACCAACGCCATTTTCTTCAGTCTTTTTTGCCGCGCGTTGCCCGAAGCAAAAGCAGTTCGCAAGTGCCGGTCGGGTTACAGGTTCCACTTTCACACACTTCCAGAATCAAAAGGTATGCCGGACCTGCCACAAAACCAATGGGCAGAGGCACAAAAACAAATTGCTGCTCTCATGGACATGGGAGCTATTCAAAGAGTACCACAGCAAGAACAGGGGCAAGGATTTTACTCAAGACTTTTCTTAGTACCCAGAAAGGTTCATAGGTTCATACTAGGCTCTGCCCTAGGGCATTTATAAGCCTAGCCAGAGTTGTGTGGCTTTCACCACCCCTTAGGTTGAAGAATACTATACCCATTAGTTTGCCGTGCCTCTGTCCAGCAGTGATACAGAGATGATCCCCGGGGTAAACCTACGATCTCCCATCCACTGGTCAAGATTCCTCTTGAACAGAGCCAGCGAGGTGCTCTGTCTCACATGGACCGGGATTCTGTTACACAGCATAGGGAGTCTCTGGGTGATGAATCTGTCCCTCCAGCACGTCCTATTTATATCCGTGTTGAGGTTTAAGTCTCTTGCTCTTGTGGCTCTGGTGGATTTGGATTTTTTGAGGTGGAGCATGTCCATTAATTCCGGGTTGGACATGGCCTTGTATGAAAGGCACAGGTCACCTCTGAGCAGACGGTATGCAACTGAATAGAGCTGGAGTTTCTTCAGTCGGGCAGCATATGGCATATTTTTGAGCCCCTTTATCCTTTTGGTGAGGAACTTTTGGGGTCTTTCCAATTGCTGCAGGTGTCGGGTAAGATACATTCTGAATGGGGCATTGTACTCTATCATTGGTCTGATAAGTGAAGAGTACAGGGGAACAATGACCTCCCTTGATCTGGATGTGAATCCCTTCATAATCAGGTGGGCAATGTAGAAGGTCCTCCTAACCACTTTGGCAATGTGAGTGTCAAAAGAAAGGTTACTGTCAACTTGGGTCCCCAGGTCCCTGATAACCTCTTCTGTGCTTAATGGATTGCCACCTATGTGGTAACTTGGGGTTACCTTGTTTTTACCAAAGGGTATGACTATACATTTTTTGGCGTTTAGCTTAAGGCCATGGCTCTGGCACCAGTTATGCGTTTCTTTGAGACCTCTCTGAAGGATATCTGTGTCTGATGGATTTTCAACTATGGCGCCCAGTTTGCAGTCATCTGCAAACTTTGTCAGCCACAATCCTCCTATGTTTGCCTGCACTTCTGAAAAGTAGATGCTGAACAAGAGGGGGCCCAGGACTGAGCCCTATGGGACACCGCTTGTGACCGGCTTGGAGTCTGACATGGCACCAGCAACTCTAACCCTGTGGGTTCTGTCCTTGAGCCAGTTTGCAACCCATCTTGTGACATATGGGTTTACATTTAAGCTGGTGAGCTTTTCTACGATACCCAAGTGGGGTATTGTGTCGAAAGCTTTTGCAAGGTCAAGGTAGGCTGTGTGAACTGCCTTACCCTCATTAATGGCCTTGGTGACTGTTTCAAAAAAGTCGACCAAGTTCAAGAGGCATGATCTGCCCTTGACAAAGCCGATTTGGGTAGGATCCAATGTCTGTAGGTAGGTCCCCTATGTCTTTATTTATGAGTTCCATTATGATCCTCTCCATAGCTTTGCAGACCAGGCTTGTTAAGCTTATGGGGCGGTAATTACCAGGGTCCGTAGAAGCACCGCCTTTGTGGAGTGGCACCACAATTGCCATACGCCACTCTTTGGGTACGTATCCTGTGGTAAGGCTAAGATTAAACAGCAGCCTTATGTGTGGGTTTAGTTCCTCATTGAGTTCGTGTAGCACACAGCCGGGGACACCATCCGGTCCCATTGATGCTGTGTTTTTAGCTTTAGAGAGAGCAGCTCTCACCTGGGCATTTGAGATGATTGGGAGGCTACACTCTGCTGGGATAGATATTTCTCCTTTTGGGGGGGAGGGAGAAATTTTCACTGAACCTGTCTGCCAGTATGTTTGCAATGTCTGTGGGTTCAGTGATTTTTGTATCATTTTGGACTAATTCTGAGCATATCTGGGAGTTTCCACCCAGATTTCTAACATAGCTAAAGAAGGCCTTATGATTGTCTTTTGAGTCCTTGGCGATTTTTCTCTCAAAGTTGGCCTTGGATGATTTTGTGAGTGATCGTAGTTTTTTACTAGTATTGATCAGAGATGTCTTCCCTTTTAGGGATTTTGCTCTATCTTGTAGTAGCTTTCTCCTCTTGTTGTAAAGTTTGTTTATAGCTGGGGTCCACCAGATCGGACGCTTGCCTTTGGTGGAAAGGGTCTTGATTTTATATGGGATTGCTTGATCCATGCAATCCTGGAGGTGCTCGTAGAAAGCATTTGTAAGGGATTCAGCAGCGTGGGTTGTGGTTTCCAATGGCTCAGGGGCCTTGAAGGATACCACACCAGTCTTAAGAAGTGTGAAGTTGGCTTTTGAGAAGTTCTTCACTGTAGTCTTTTTTATTGGGGGTGGGGGCGGGATGTGGATCTCCAGTGAGATTAGTTTATGGTCTGATCTCACCAATGAGGGATATACTTCCAGTGTGGAGCATTTTGTCCCCATGTTTGTGATGATCAGGTCTAGTATATTTTCACCTCTTGTGGGAATGGTGACAAGTTGTTCCATAGCATTTGAGTTTATGAACTCCAGGAACCTTTGGGCTAGGGTATTGGGGCTTGAGTAATGTTCCCAGTCTGTTTGGGTAGTTGAAGTCACCCAATATGATGGTGTTTGGAGAGACATTTATACTCTCCAGTGTCTTCAGGAAGGCTGTGTGGGGTTCTTGAGTTTGAGAGGGTGGCCTGTAACATGCTACAAACTGTAGAGCAGTTTTGCCTATGGTTAATTGCACCTGAATGGTCTCTGATGCTTCGTGAGTTGCCACCAGCCTGGAGGTGTGGGTATCCTAGATGAATATGGATACACCCCCTCCTTTTGTGGTACGGTCCGGGTTTTGGGGCCGGAACACATATGAGGTAAAACCTGATAGTGCCGGGGTGCTCTCAGGAGCCTTGAACCAGGTTTCAGTCACAGCACAGACATCGATGTTCTCCATACTGAGGAGGGCTTCGAGGGCGTGCATCTTGAGATTTAGACTTCTGGCATTGAGCAGCATTACCCTTACTTTTTTTCCATTATTGTTTTCTAGGGAGGTGGGTTTAGAATTTGAGCCTTGTCTAAAAAAGGCACTATGGGGGTGGCAAGAGCCTTTGCCAATATCCGAAACCAGGGTGACAGGTGCAAGCCGTCCCTTGCGAAGCAGCGTGGCTTGTCAAGCATGTCATTCCAGGCAGACGGACATTGGATCCCCTTAGAATGACACCAGAAATTAAGCCAATTATTAAAACTGATCATTTTGTCTCTGTATTGTGGCATCATTCTTGGTGAAGGTAGGATACTGCTCAGGGTCAGGGTCATACCAGCCTGGGCTACATAATCTGCGAGCTCCTTTATGTCCCTTTTCATGTAGTCCAGGGAGGTACGTCTCAGGTCATTCACACCGGCATGGACAATGACTGAGTCATACTTGTACTTGCTGTGGAGTGACCTAAGTGCTTGTGTTATGTGGCGGATTCTAGCGCCCGACAGGCAGCTTACTGTGACCCTCTCCTTGTTCAGTCTGGTGAGTGGGACGTCAATGTGTCTGACTATGGAGTCACCTATGACAAGTGTGTCTGGCATTGTGTTTGGCCTTAAGGGCTGTGACTGATTTGCACACTGACTTTGTGATCTATGTGTTGCTTGTGTTATGTCATGAGGTGGCAGTTGTTTGGAGGCCTCTGCTGTTTTGGTAGATTTTTGATCAGTGCCTCTGAGTATGTCTTTGTGTGTTTGTGTTTGATTTGTAGTTGTGATAGTTTTATGTGAGACTGGGTTTATGGTGTGTGTGGTTACCTTCTCCTCCTGTCTGGTTTTGCCAGTTCTGAGTTGAGAGAGCTCAGCCTCCAGTTTGGCTATATACAAAGCCTGGAGACCAATACTGGACCTGTCAATCCTAAATACTTTCCTGGATGTTCCAAAATTCAAAATGTTAACACTACAGCAACTTCTACCCATGCTGGGCATGAAGGCTTGGCTAGTTACTTTGGACCTCAAGGAGGCATACGTGCATGTCCCAGTCACAGTCTTGCAGAAGATACCTCAGATTCATAGCAGGCTCAATGCATTACCAATTCTCTGCACTGTCCTTTGGCTTATCTACTGCGCCCACGATCTTCACAAAATGCCTGGCACCAGTAAATGCATTTTGCAGACAAAAAGGAATTCAAATATATCCCTACTTGGACGACTGCCTTATTCAAACATAGAGCAAGGACATTCTTCTAACGCATCTGGCATTTGTAAAAAGATTACTAATTTGCCTAGGGTACACAGTAAACAAAAAGAAATCAAAACTAGTGCCCTCTCAAGAGATAATATTCCTGGGTGCAAGCTTAAATACAACTGCCCAGATGGCTTATCTCACACCAGACAAAGACAACTGACTCATTACTTTCAAATGATGGCAAAGACCCAGCTCCCTGCAAGAAAAATTCTGCAGGCCCTGGGCTTCATGGCGTCCTGCATTCTACTAATTCCAGATGCAAGACTGCATATGAGGAAACTACAGCGGGTATCTAAAAAGTGTTTGGACTCAACATTGCCACAGCCTGGAGACAATCATAACTTTAATTCCCTGACTACAACAGGAGTTTCGATGGTAGTCCCAAGCCTGCCACCACAACAAGGGACAGCCTTTCACCTTACCCACACCAGGCAGACAATAACAACGGATGCATCGGATTATGCCTGGGGGGCACATATAGCAGGAAAATGTATTCAGGGCACGTGGCCCAAGGAACAAATGCATCTTCACATCAATCAGAAAGAGATGCTAGCTGTACAGAATGCCCTGACAGCTTTCAAGGACGTACTACATCCAGGACAGCTACTAATAAAGACGGGACAATACCACAGTTATGTGGTACATAAACAAGCAAGGGGGCACACATTCCTACCCCCTATGTAGGCAAGCCATGACTTTGTGGAACACAGCACTGACCTGTCAAGTACATCTACAGGCACAATTCCTGCCAGGAACAAAAAATACACTGGCAGACGAACTAAGCAGAAATCTCATGGATCCTCACGAATGGAAACTAAATCCACAGGTGTTCGGCATGATAACAAGGAAATGGAGACACCCAGACACAGATCTTTTTGCCTCCCCTCACAATTGCCAACTACAGAAATTCTGCACAAGAACTTATCACTCTCAAGCATGGAAAGTGGATGCTCTGTCATTCAGCTGGAAAACCCTGACAGTTTATGCCTTCCCTCCAATGCCTTTTCTTACCAAGGTGCTCCTAAAAGTCAGACAAGAGTGGCCAAAAATGATCCTGATTGCCCTAGACTGGCCACGCCAGCACTGGTACCCAATCCTAAATTGCTTGTTTCAAGGCCCAGCCTGGCCTTTACCTCAAATTCCTCATCTTCTGACTAAACAAAACAATCAGATTCTGCAGTCAACTCAGAACCTTAAATCTGGCAGCATGGCAGATAATGTAGCCACTCAGACTGCACCTCTCTCTAAAGCTGTTATGGATGTCATTTTAGAAGCCAGGAGGCCCAGCACTAGGAAGTCTTATGCAGAAAAATGGAAGAGATTCTGTGCTTGGAACCAGGCACAAGGGCTTGAACCACTTATTCCAAATATGCCTCAGATTTTACAATACCTAACTGAGATGCTGGATAAAGGCCTATCTTTCTCATCAATTAAGATCCATGCATCTGCCATTTCAGCTCATTACAATACGGAACCTCCTATTTTTTCACATCCTCTTCTAAGACAGTACCTCAGAGGGGCAAAAAGCATAAGACCCCCCAAGGAGAGCACCAATACCAACTTGGGATCTCAATTTTGTTTTAGAAAAGCTCACACTGCCTCCTTTTGAGCCAGCCAGCACAACTGATGTAAAATTCTTATCATGGAAAACTGCTCTGCTCCTAGCAATAACTTCAGCAAGAAGAGTCTCAGAGTTACAGGCATTAATGGCTGTGGAACCTTTCATCATTTTTCACCATGACAGGGTTTCTCTTAGGACAAACCCAACATTCATGCCAAAAGTGGTTTCCAATGTGGCTCTGAACCAAACCATTCATTTACCAACTTTCTACCCAAACCCCCAGAATAAAGGGGAGAGACTTCTGCACGCTTTGGATGTAGACAGACAGCTACAATTCTACTTGGACAAAACAAAAGCTTTCAGAAAAACTGAGCAACTGTTTGTAGCCTATGCTGCAGGATCGCAAGGAAAACCTATCACAAAGCATACAATTTCAAAATGGATAGGACACTGCATTCGCTTTTGTTATGCACAACACGGCAAATCAGTGCCTAAGGGCATTAGGCCACATTCTACCAGAGCAGCAGCCACTAAAGCAGCCTTTCTCAGAGGAGTACCAACCAAAGACATTTTAGAAGCTGCAACCTGGAGTTCAGTGCACACTTTCACCAAGCACCATCACTTAGCTCTCTACTCTAAATACAGAGCAGGCTTTGCCACTGCAGTTCTGCAGGGCCTGGTAGCCTCTCCAAATCCAATTTAGACCCAGCCTCACAACCTCAGCTTTGGGATTCAACCCAAGTGTAATGACTGCAACAGTGAAACACTATGAACATAGTACAGTTGTGTACTTACCATAAATGAAGATGTTAGTGTATTCACAGTTGCAGTCCAGGTTACCCTCCCACCATCACCCTTTTTTCTTTGCTGGGACTTCTCTGTACTTCTCAACTCTATACAACCTATGTGGTGTATTTGCTTGTAGATGGATATGTTTATATTAGTACATGCATGCTTTTTGGCATAATTTATTCTTTTCAGCCTTCCTATCTGGGGGCACCTGACATCTGGGGCAAGAAAAACTGAAGAAAATGGCATCTGTTGCATCTTTTATACCCCTGGCGCACTGATGTCAGGGAAGAGGCGACAGCAACAGATGCCGGACCTAGACTTAGGAACTCGGGCCGACTGCGGGTAACCAGCCAGCAGGATAACCCAAGTGTAATGACTGCAACAGTGAATACACTCGAACATCTACATTTATGGTAGTTACACAACTGTACTTTCTGCAGGGCCTCATAGCCACTCCTAATTCTGTTTAGACCCAGCCGCCCAACCTCAGCTTTGGGATTCAACCCAATTGTAATGACTGCAACAGTGAAACATGATGAACATAGTACAGTTGTGTACCTACCATAAATGTAGATGTTGGAGTGTATTCACTGTTGCAGTCCAGGTTACCCACCCACCATCCCCCTTTCTTTGCTGGGACTTATCTGTACTTCTCTATTCTATGCAACCTATGTGGTGTATTTGCTTGTAGATGAAGGTATTTATTTTAGTGCATGCTTTTTACAAGCAATGTTTTTTTAGCCTACCCTTTTGGGAGCACCTGACATCTGGGGCAAGAAAAACTGAAGAAAATGGTGTTGGCTGCATCTTATATACCCCTGGCGCACTGACGTCAGGGAAGAGGTGACAGCAACCGACGCCGGACCAGGACTTTGGAAGTGGGGCCGACTCCGGGTGGCCTGCCAGCAGGATAACCCAAGTGTTATGACTGCAACAGTGAATACACTCGAACATCTAGATTTATGGTAGGTACACAACTGTACTGCATCTAGAATCTTCCTTGAATGTAGTGGCACATACCAAAAGTAACATGCACCTTATGGGTTTTCCAGATGAAAACCTTATAGTGTGAGATGCTTATAATACCTAACTGGATTATGTGCTTATTATTATGCACTGATAGTGAGTTTGAATATTTTGTAGACGTTCGTGTTTCACTGTTGCAGTCATTAATTTGGGTAATCTGCTGGCAGGTTGCCCTCAGTCGGCCTGATTAACAAAGTCTTGGGTCCTGTGTCTGTTACTGTCCCTTCTTCCATGACGTCAGGGGTATAAAACATGCAGCTGACGCCATTGCATCAGTCTTACTTGCCGCGCGGTGCCCGAAGCAGAAGCAGTTTGCAAGTGCCGGTCGGCTGACTCCTGAAATTTCGTTGAGTTTCAGAACCGAAGTCTTCAACTAAAAGCTAAGTACCCCGTAGAGGAAACTTTTTCTTGCTCCTTACCGATGTCAGTAAAAGTTAATAATTGTATTACTTGTGGGAAGCAAATGCCTCATAAAGATTTTCATTTGTACTGTATTCCTTGCCTAGGCCCTGACCACGACGTGCCTTGCTGTCGGTTTTGTGCTTTATTTAATCAGTGCACTATCCATCGTCTGTACATTTTTGATTCAAAATATTTTGGTTCTCTGTTTAATTATCCAGAAATTGTTGGTTAGCCGTCCGACTATCGGAATACCGAAAAAAGGCAAAGAAAAAGACTGTTGAGGTTCAAAACTGCTGACGACGCTTCTCTTAAGCCGACTCGCCAGTTCACCGGTACTCTGTGAGGGGCTTTCACAGTCCCTGATACCCGCTACTTCTGATTCGCAGGCCTCTACTAAGACCCATTCAGGGTCCGGTATGCTGCGAGATGCTTCACATATGGGAACCCATGGATGTCTCTACCTTGGATGGGTCCGGAGCCGCTGAGCAGGCACCGGCTTCTGAGGGTGTATTCAGGCCTACAGACTTGCGTATTAAACAGACTCCAACTTCAGTGCTAAGGCGTAAACCTCGATCTATGTCTAAAAAAAATGATGCCCAGGCCACATGTTCAGGCCCCTATGCCTAAAAAAACAAATGATCAAAAGGCTGAAAATTTAATTACTCTAAATCAGGAGTAGTCAACCCCCCCCAAGAGGCCTAGGAATTAATTTGACTATGAATCTTCTGAACAGGACTCTTTCTTCTGACTCTTCTAATGATCTGGATTTGTCCATACTTATGAGGACTCTGATACAGAGGATTCCATTCCCTCTGCTTCTCCGCCTGAGGATTTCTCTTTTGGGGAAATTTTACATACCTTAAGGGAGCATTTCCACTGGGAAAGTCAGGATCTCTTTGAATTCAAAAAGAGGCTTAGGGATTTCCTTCCTCCTCAACAATATCCTGTACTAGATATTGTTGATGTGTTTTCGGAATCCAGTGTATGGCCCCTGATTCCTTGCCTCAAGCCCTTAGCAAACCAGGCAGGTACTACAGGGTTCCTGATTCCCACAAATTCCTTTTCAAGAATCCTGTTGCGGACCCTGAAACCATTTCTCAGGGGCCCAAAGGCATTAAGGCCTCTACTGCTAAAAATCCTACCCCTTCTGATAGAGATTCCAGGGCGCTGGTTAGATAGGGTAAAAAGGTTTATACTTTTGCAACCTTAAAAATCAGGGCTTTAAACTGTCAATTTCATATGCTAAAATATCAACAGCATATCATGGGACTGCTTAAACAGAAAATGATGATGATTTCTGACTGTGTGGAGAATAAAGATTTGCAGGATTTATTGCATTCAGCTGAACAAGTTGGCAAACATACTTTACAATGTGATTTTGATTCTTTAGAGGTCTCTTGTAGGGCTACTGTTACTGGGTCTGTCCTTAGAAGGCATGCTTGGCTTAAGGTGCAATCTCTGATCATTTTAAAGCAAAACTTTTGGATGCTCCTTTACAGCAGGCCCGCCTATTTGGTAATAAGGCTGATGAAGTTCTAAAAAAGATGGAAGATAAAGCTAAATCTATGCAAACTGAAAGATTTATTACAAGTGCAACCTCCTAGATTTAGTAGGCATTGGCCTACTAAGAACTGGTCCTTTCCAGCTCCTTACAGAGCCACTACGGCCAAACCCAGACATTCCAAAAGCACCAGGTTTCAGTCCCAAGGGACTTTCAGAACTAAGCAATGGGGTGCTTCCACTTCCAAATCTGGAACCAACAAGGCACCACCCTATGGTAAATGGTCTCAATGACTTCCCTTTGAAATTACCAAGCACTTAACTCTTAGCCGCCCCTTTGGGGGGGAAACTGGTTCTTCATTCAAGAAACTGGCAACTTATAACCCAGGACAAATGGGTTTTAAATATTGTATCCCAGGGATACAGATTTCATTTCCACACGTTGCCAACTCCAAACGGGTGGCCAGTCCTGCCCCCAAATCAGTGGGCAGAGGCTCAGAAACAAGTTCTTTCCCACCTAAATATGGGGGCTATTCAACTAGTACCAGAAGAGGAAAAGGGACAAGGTTTCTATTACAGACTTTTCCTGGTACCCAGAAAAGACAAATATTGGCGACCAATTCTGGACCCGTCTACTTTAAACACTTTTCTGGACATTCCAAAATTAAAGATGCTGACTCTTCACCAGTTACTTCCTATGCTAGGCAAGGATGCCTGGTTGGCAACTGTTGAGTTAAGACGCTTACCTGCATATCCCAATCAGGGAATCTTGCAGAAGATTCCTACGCTTCAAAGCAGGCTGCATGCATTATCAGTTCTGTGCACTGCCCTTTGGCTTGTCTACTGCGCCCAGCGTATTCACAAAGGCCTGGCTCCAGTAATTGCATTTTGAAGGCAAAGAAATATTCAAATATATCCATACCTGGACAATTGTCTAATTCGGGCAGAAAACCAGGCCATTTTTCTAAAACATCTGGCCTTTATAGAGTTCTAACCTGTCTAGGGTACACCATAAACGAAAAGAAATCTCAACTGGTACCCTCTCAAAGATTACATTCCTGAGTGCAAGCTTGAATACAACTGCCCAGATGGCTTTCCTTACACCAGAAAAGCAAGTTGATTTGGTGACTTACTTCAAACAGGTGGCCACAAAAACCCTGTTATCTGCAAGGCAAATGCTGCAAGCCTTGAGGTTCATGGCCTACTGCATTCTTCTAATTCCATACGCAAGACTGCATATGAGGAAACTTTCAGTGGTACTTAAAAAGTTTATGGAGTCAACATTGTCACAGCCTGGAAATGGTGATTCCCATCATACCTTGCCTGTGCCTAGAGTTCCTATGGTGGGCAAAGGCCT
>NC_056725.1:1802486813-1802579313 GCF_019279795.1 Protopterus annectens | reverse complement strand
GTCAAACCGGATAGGTACTACAGAGTTCCTAATTCTCACCAATTTCTTTACAAAAGCCATAATGCTGACCCTGAAACCATTTCTCAAGGCCCCAAGGGAATGAAGGCCTCTACTGCCAAGAATCCACTTCCTTCCGAAAGAGAATCTAGATCCTTAGAAAGGTGGGGTAAAAAGGTATACACCTCGGCCACCCTAGCCATGAGAGCCTAAAATTGTCAGTTCCATATGCTTAAATATCAGCAGTTTCTGTTATCACAATTAAGAAACAAAACGTCTCAGCCTGAACAACCAGATTTGAAGGAATTGCAGGATATGATGCATAGTGCAGAACAAGTGGGTAAACACACCTTGCAATGTGGCTATGATGCCTTAGAGGCCTTAAGTAGAGCTGCTATTACAAGATCAGTTATTCGTAGACATGCCTGGCTTAGGGAACAAAGCTTGCCTGATCATGTTAAAGCTAAACTACTAGATGCTCCCTTACAGAAGGATGTGTTATTTGGCACTAATGCTGAGGAGATATTACGAAAAATGGAAGAAAAAGCTAAATCTATGCAAACTGTCAAGGCCTTTCTACAGGTACAACCACCACGTTTTAGCAGAAATTGGCCATCAAAAAACTGGTCCTTTCCAGCCACTGACAAGCCCCAAAGAGGTAGATACAGGCGTTCTAGGGGCAGAGGACAGTCTCAAGGATCATATAGAGGCAGACAATGGCAAACTCCAGCCCCAAGAGGTGGCGAAGACAATGTACAACAATACAGAAAGCAAACCCAATGACTTCCTTCTTTTTCAGCCCAGCATCTCCCAGCTAGCAGCTCCCCTGGGAGGAAAGCTGGCACTATTTACAAGAAATTGGCATATCACAACAGACAAATGGATCCTGGATATTATAAACCGAGGTTACAGATTTCATTTTCACACTCTTCCAGAAATGAGAGGCATGCCAAACCTGCCACACAATCAAAGGGCAGAGAGACAAATACAAATTACAAAACTCATGGAAATGAAAGCCATTCAAGAGGTACCTACTCACGAACAAGGTCAAGGTTTTTATTCCAGACTATTCCTGGTGCCAAGAAAAGGAACCGACTGGAGACCCATTTTGGACTTATCCATCCTAAATACATTTCTACTCGTACCAAAATTCAAGATGCTCACATTACAGCATCTTCTCCCCATGCTGGGCAAGGAGTTTTGGCTGGTAGCATTGGACCTCAAGGAGGCATACCTGCATGTCCCAATCAGACAAAGTTGCAGAAGATACCTCAGATTTCTTGCAGGTTCAATCCACTATCAATTCTCTGCATTGCCCTTTGGCTTATCTACTGTGCCAAGAGTATTCACGAAATGCCTGGCATCAGTAATTGCATACTGCAGACTACAAGGGATACAAATTTACCCTTATTTGGACGACTGCCTGATCCAAGCGGACAGCAAGCACACACTACTGGAACATCAGGCCTATGCAACACGTTTACTGAATTCTGTGGGATGCACAATCAACAAAGAGAAATCCAGACTAACACCAACTCAGAAAATAACTTTCCTGGGTGCCAACTTGGACACAAACACCCAGATGGCCTACCTTACGCCAGAAAAACAAGGGCAGCTAACTCAGTACTTCAAAACACTAGCAAATTGTACCAGGCTTACTGCAAGGCAAATCCTGCAGGCTCTGGGCTTCATGGCATCTTGCATCCTTTTAATCCCATGTGCAAAGTTGCATATGAGGAAACTTCAGTGATACCTAAAAAGCCTATGGTCTCAACACAGCCACAGCTTGGAAACAATAATACCAATAATTCCATGTTTACAAAAGGAATTTCTATGGTGGGCCAAAGCATGCCAAACAAACAAAGGCCTCCCTTTCTGCAAGCCTCATGCAAATCAAGTCATCACAACAGACGCCTCAGATTGCGCCTGGGGGGCACACATGACAGACAGGTGCATTCAGGGCAAATGGTCCAAAAAGGAAAAGCACCTTCATATCAATCAAAAAGAAATGCTAGCAGTAATAAATGCAATTACAGCTTTCAAGGACCTCTTGCATCCAGGACAATTGCTTATAAGAACAGACAACACCACAGTAATGTGGTACATAAACAAACAAGGAGGAACACATTCATACCCCCTGTGCAGACTAGCCATGACACTTTGGAACTTGGCTCTGGAATGGCACATCGAACTTCAAGCACAGTACTTGCCAGGTTTGGAAAACACGTTAGCAGACAATCTAAGCAGAAATATGACAGACCCACACAAATGGAAGTTGCTTCCACAGGTGTTTACAAGGATAATCCAAGAGTGGGGAAGGCCAGACATAGATCTCTTCGCCTCCCACAGGAATCATCAACTGGAAAAGTTTTGTTCAAGGACCTTTCACCCAAAGACCTGGAGAGTGGACGCCCTTTCATTCAGTTGGACAGGATGGACACTGTACGCTTTCCCACCTGTACCCCTTCTACCCAAGGTACTCTTGAAAGCAAGAGCAGACAGGCCGAAGATGATACTGATTGCTCCAGACTGGCCAAGACAACACTGGTATCCACTTCTAAGGAGCCTAACGCATATTCCTCCCTGGCCACTACCTCTAATGCCTCTTCTGCTGACTCAGCACAGCTACAAAACTCTTCACGGTCAGCTGAAGACACTCAATCTTGCTGCATGGAAAATCCCTTAACAACTCAACAGACCCTACTCACCAAAGAGGTGCAGGATGTCCTTCTGGAGGCCAGAAGACCATCTACTAGGAAGACTTACTCCGCAAAATGAAAACGGTTTTGCTCTTGGAATGAGAAAAAAGGCCAGGACCCTAGAAAACTGAATTTGCTTCAGGTATTACAGTATCTAGCTGAGCTGCTGAACAGTGGGCTTTCATTTTCCTCCATAAAAATCCATGCCTCAGCCATTTCTGCACAATTTAACACGGGTCCACCTTTATTCTCTCACCCACTTTTAAGACAATTCCTCAGAGGGGCTAAGAATATAAGACCCCCAAGGAAACTACCAGTGCCAGCCTGGGATCTTAATTACATTCTAGAAAAATTAACATTACCTCCTTTTGAGCCAGCTTCCTCAACAGATTTGCAATATTTGTCCTGGAAAACAGCTTTCCTTCTGGCCATTACCTCAGCTCGTAGGGTTTCAGAACTGCAAGCCCTCATGGCTGTACAGCCCTTCCTCATCTTCCATCAGGACAGGGTCTCCCTTCGAACCAACCCGTCATTCATGCCTAAAGTGGTATCCAGGGTAGCTTTAAATCAAGCCATTCACTTACCTACCTTCTACCCCAACCCTCAAAACAAAGGGGAGAGGTTGCTACATTCCTTAGACATCCATAGACAGCTTCGTTATTATTGGGACAGAACAAAGCCTTTCATAAAGTCTGAACAACTTTTTGTGTCCTATGCTGTAGGAGCTCAAGGAAAGCCTGTTACCAAACAGACAATTTCAAAATGGATAGGCCATTGCATACGATTCTGTTACTCCTACCATGGGAAACCTGTCCCTGTAGGCATCAGACCACACTCCACCAGGGCCACAGCTACCTCTACAGCCTTCCTCAGAGGAGTTCCTACCAAAGATATTTTGGAGGCAGCCACTTGGAGTTCTGTGCATACCTTCACAAGACACTACCACCTGCCTTTATATTCCAAAACTAGAGCAGGCTTTGCCACTGCTGTGTTGCAGGGCATTCTGGCTCAACCCATTTCCACCTAGTGCCTACCACCCTGTGCGTAGCTTTGGGATTCTACCCATATGTGATTACTGCAGCTGTATGCACGATGAACATAGTACAGTTTTGTACCTACCATAAATGTAGATGTTCGAGTGCTTATACAGCTGCAGTACAGGTTTCCCTCCCTCCATCCCCTCTAGGTACAGGATTAGTGGCTAACTCCTCCTCATACATACTATTTTCGGTTATCCTCCTATGGTGTATTTGCTTGCAACTTCTCTTTTTTTGATAACTTTGCATTGATGGAATATATTTATATATATATATATAGGCATATAGCCTTATAATGTATGTATTGCCTTCCTTTTGGGGGGCACCTGACATCTGGGGCAAGAAAGACTGAAGAATATGGCGTCGGCTGTGACTTGTATACCCCTGTCGCACTGACGTCAGGGAAGAAGGCGACAACAACCGACGCCGGACCAAGACTTTGGAGTTTGGCCGACCGAGGACCCGCCTGACGGCAGAGAACCCATATGTGATTACTGCAGCTGTATAAGCACTCGAACATCTACATTTATGGTAGGTACAAAACTGTACTTTTTATTCCCCTGACGACCTGACGTCATGGAAGAAGGGACAGCAACCGACGCAGGACCCAAGGCTTTAATCAGGCCGACTGAGGGCAACCTGCCAGCAGATTGCGCAAATGTAATGACTGCAACAGTGAATACACTTTAACATCTACATTTATGGTAAGTGTACACAACTGTACTTTCTGTTCAGTGTCATTTTGCAACTAGGTAGTGTCTGGAAAAAGGCAGTCATCATCCTGTCTTCATTCCTGCAATTAAAAAATGGTGGTACTCAGGAGTGCACATAACTGTATCTTGTAATTTATGCCAGACATCTATGAGCAAGTGACTCTTCTTGGGGACAGTTGCTGTGAAGTTGGTGACTTGTTTTGCCAGAGACAGCTGCTCTGTCACTGATGATAGAAAGACTTCATGTGTATTTGATTAGAATATTGATTATGTGGATTTTGTTTGGTAAACATCAGTTGTCATATTTCCAAGCTTTTCTTCAGATAATCTGTGTCCAAGATCAGCTTGTAGTAATCCTGTAGACAGTCCAGTGAAAACATTTAGAAGAATTTTCTTAAGTGTTGGATCATATTTAGCTTTGTATTTTGTGACTGTGTGTGTGTTTTTCGGCTTTGTTTATACACAGTGCTGTAGTTGTTTCTGTACACTGGATAAGTATTTTTAAGTTCACTGAGTTGCCATGATCTAGAGTTCCACCTATAAAACTACAATATGTTTTGTATTGTATTTTACAAACAGTAGATTAATTTCCTGTTAGCTCGTGATGCTGTTAGATGTGGTAATCCAAAGTCTGTTTTGTGTTGTCTCTGTACTGTGATCATTCTGTCCTTCGATTCCAGTCATTTAGTTCTGCTGCTTTGCTTCCAACCTGAAATGCTGTCATCCAGCAATTTATATGTGGCACGCACTTTAAATGTGATGGAGGGGCCTACTTCTTGTTCATTACCATTTTGTTTTGAATGACTGTACATGAGGAATTTAATTTGACTTTTGTATGGAAATACCTCTTTTACAGTTGCAGTTTGAGTCTGCTGTAAGTGTAAGTTAGTGACATTTTTGGAACCATAGAGGCATTCACACATAAACTTAAACTGGCTACAAGATCATGTGATCTTGAACATTTCAGGCATAATTCATTAGTGATTTTTTTTTTCTCAAGTCCATTAGATGGTTTTGCATATCCACGTGGAAGTCATGATTGTGCAGAGATGGAGAATAGACATGTCTTTGGTGTGATTTATGGTATTCATGGACCACCTTGTATGTTGACTGGAATCACAAGACGGGAAGAACTCTTATTCTCTATTATCCTACTGGTGCCGACAGCAGTAGGCCATTCACTGGAATTCTCACTGCTGGATCTGAAGTAAAAGATCCAGACGTATGTGCAGAACATAATAATCTTCTTCTGCCCTGCCTCCTCAAAAAAAAAAAAAAAAGTCTGAATTTGAGAATGACCTTCGTTATGGTCTAGAAACCGCCTTCCTGGGGCTAGGGTACAGAGTGTGTTTTGGGTCATCTTCCCCTTCTGTTTCTCCTTGACCATTAAACCTCCGTTCACTTCCATACTTACCTATTTGTTTTCTCTCCATCCTCTTGTCCAAGGATGCAGGCAGTGGAAAGCTAGAGCCAGAGAGCCTGGGGTCGCAGCCATTTATCCATTAAGGATCAGGGCATTTTGTATGTTTCTTTACTTCTGGGAATCCATTTTCTATGTGCATAATTTCACTGGCAATCTTGATGCTAAGGAAAGGAAGAGAATTTTGTCAAGGTGTTTCTAAAGTGGTCACATTTTATTTCTTTTTCAGCAGTCTGTCTTACAATTTGTAGTTTTTATAATGTTATTCAGGCTTGTGTGAGAGGATTTTTCTGTTTATGCTTGTTGATTGAGAATGTCCTGCAGTTTCAGTGTAGTTTGAGGGACATGCTGCAAGATATAAGGATGTCATATAAACGGTGTACACAAGACATTGGATGAGGAGATAACATGTAATGGAAAGACACATGTAGCATGTACATACACATCTTTGCACGCATGCACACACAAGCAACTTCTAGGGTTCAGCTATTTAAACTGCTGCAGTTCAACTTGTCTCTGCACTAGCTGCAAAAAGAAATACCCTCCTACAATCAAAATATCAGTTCCACTGTGACCCACTACTTCTATATCCTATGTAACTAAATTTTGTTGCAGTAAGCACAACTTCTCTGTACTTTTGTCTCAAATTGTGAAAGTTGCTCTTTTCCCATATCAAACGTTTTACTCCATTTTCTGTTGCCATCCAAAAGCCCATTTTATCATGAAGCCAAAATGTAATTGTCATCAGTCTGAAACTTAACCTAACTTTCCTTAAGTGCACAACTTAACGTCTGGCTAGTTTACTGACCTCTAACCCCCACTACCTTAACTTAGTTTTGGAATTTTGCTGCCACCACCTCTGTTAAGGTTGCATAACATGTTTGACTTGTACCCAGCTTTCCTACCCCATTGTCATATCTCAGTTTTGGGTAGTTCTGTTTCTAACTGACAACGTTATGTACTTGTTTAGTGTTACAGACAAATCCATGTTTGTTACTTGCATTGCACGTTTAGCTGTGTTTGAGATTGAGAAATATTTCTCTGTGCACATGGACCAGTAATGTTTTTTTCCATATGCTTCTGGGTTGAAACTGGTCATTGTTGGATCAGTGCTCACCCCAGTTAAAAAAAAATGATTAAATTGAGCCCGCGGTAGTGGTGTTGTGGTAGCATTGTTGCCTCACAGCAAGACGTCCCGTTCGATTCTCAGCTAGAGCATCTTCTGTGTGGAGGCATGCATGAATGGGCTTGCCTTCGTTGAAGGTTGTGCGTCAGGGCTGGTAACTCTGCACGTAAAAATCCACTACCAAACATTAGCGGACCGGAGTTATGCTGTGGTGACCCCTAACCGGGATAAGCTGAAAGACACAACAACAACATGTATATATATGTGTGTGTATGTTATATATATTAGATATACATATATAAAATCAGTGGTGCTTACACAAATAACTGATATAAACAGTTGTGTGATAAAAATAAACAGATTGGTGCAAGAAGTCCGCAGATAAATTTCCATACATGGTTGATAGTAGAAGCTTAAGTGATATGACAAGTATCCTAGCAACATCTGACTACAGAAATAACACATATAGTGATGAAGATGTATGCAAATACAGATCTAAGTTTAGCAAAAAATTAGTAATCCATGTTAATGGTAGTTTGTCAACTAATATTTTACATCACAGCATGGATGCAAACTGTTTACTGATCAAGTAAAATAGGATAATTTCAGCATCCCTCCGCAGTGTGTACTACAGTCCTCTTCCTTTTAGTGGCAAGGTTTCTTGGGTCATTTGTGCGTCATAAAACAACTCCCTGTTTAACTTGATCCTCATCCCATGTCTCTTTAGTTGGTCTGCTTTTTAAATGTGACCTTGTTTTTCTCTGAAGGTGTCTTGTAAAGCAGTGTTAGACTGTACTCCTGAAGACCTAGAGGTTGGGAAGTGGGCTTTGATATCCTCTGGTAGTGTCTTCTGGAAGGAATGGGAAGTTGCAGAAGCTGTCTATGCCCATGTGTTCTGCTACCGCTGCATACCCCAAAACTTGGACAACAGATGGAACAGAAATTCCCTGACCTCTGCTGAGCAGCAGTAGGTTTATATATTCTGCACTAACGCTCCTCATTCTGCCTGTGGGGAAAAGAGTGTTCTCGTTCGTTCATTCCACTGTAATCAGTGTGGCTGTAGAGCAGCCGTAACATTGTTTATAAAGTTACAGTTGCTGGAATGCAGCTAATGCTTCAGGTAATCCTTATCAATTTTTTTCTGAAGTGAGAAAATGTACTTCTTGAAGGAGATTAGAAATTATCAGTAGATATGGAGAATCCTAACGAATGTATGTTTGGTGAGGTGTGGCCTGACCACTACAAGATAACTTTATATTATTACCTGTAGTTTGCTGATTAAAAAATTACTTTGTGAGTACTTCATTCTCCTTTGAAGTAGGACATTCATTTACAGGTGCACTGTTGTCATTGTACTTCCTTTGAAGGGCAAGGAATTTTTCTGCGGTGGTTTGGAAATGACAGCTCACGTTATGGGGGCCATAAAACTAGAGTAGCCGAAGGAAAATATGCAGGTTAGGAGGAGAGATGGGCTGATTTAGTAAGATGTAGCAGGGACTGGTTTAAGAATTCTGTTCTAAAGTTAATGGAGCTAGCAAATTGGGATCTGTAAAAAGCAGGGGCTGTTGAGGTGTTTTGACAGACCCATTGCTAAAGTCGCTAACTTGTGTTTGGGATCAGGGAGTTGCAGTGGGATTCTGGCACAGTTGGACTGATGTAGCAGCATGGTGTGATAGAGTAGAATAAAATTATGTGGAGCTTTGTTGATCGAGAGTTGTGGTAAGATTGTTAACCGTGCGTTATACGCTGAGTGGAGAAGGGATGTCAGGTGCTACTGCTGTAATTCCTGTGGAAATGTACTGCCTGCTAAGGTGTTTTGTGTGTTTATATGTATATAATGATGTTGCATACCTGGCTTAAACTCATGCACTCTAGGTGCAACAGGTGGCTTTTAGGGGGCTTTAAGGCAATAGCGTTTACTGAGGAGCATAAAAGATTTTTATCAGATGATTTTTGGTTGCTACATATAAAAAAATTGTGCTCCACAGAAACAGTGGAGCAGCTGAAGAAGTTAGTCAGTCCCCGAGGTAGTGGAACAGTTAATGAAGCAAGCCAAGGTAGGAGAGTGGAAAGTATTTTCTGGATCTGTATGGGTTTCATTAGCAGTATAGTTAATGAAAGCATTCAAAAGTTACACTGTATATAAAATGCCAGATGTTTTAAAAGGTTTGATCAGAAAAGATGAGGATGGAGACTGTGGTAATATAGCGGAAGTAATACTTTCACAGACCTGTGATCGTCTCTACTGTAGTCAAAATGGCTACTCCAAAAATTCACTACCTTAAATTTTAATTTTAAAATCATGTGTTATAAGCAAGCTAACAATTTTTTTTTTCCAGAATGGAGTGGCCATGTTTGATACAGGAGTTTATGTGCAGTAAATTTTCTTTTGTATTCATAAAATGTTTCTGCCCAAGTATAGATGAATACTTTGGTAGGCAAAGAAACTATAAAATTATAAAACTTCCAATAATGATTAAGGTAACGTGGCTTTATAATATATTGTTAAATTGATGTCTTTAATTAAATGACCAAAAGTCATCCTTCTGGTCCAGCAACTCTTACCCTGGCTGGCCCAGTGGCACAGAAGGATAAAGCCCTTACTGCGATCCAAATGAGCCAGGTTTGACTAGCAGCATGGATGCCTGTAGGAACAAATGTGGGCTGGTAATTAATGTCTGATGTTGACTTGTCCTTCCTTGGCGAGGGAAGGCTGTATGCTCACTGCAATATCAGCATTAAGAGCCATTGCAAGGTTCTAACTGCAAGTGGTGTACCACTTGGTTGAGAGGTTATGCTTGTGCAGAAGCATGCATGGCATCCCCTGTCCGCAGCTATTGCAGAGCTCATAAGGCTGCTACTAGATGGGAGGAGGTTAGGCAGACACCCTGACAGCAGTATGATGCTCCAGCATCCTTGATGATCCTCACTGTCCCCAGGTGTGAGTCAGCTACAGTCTGAGAGGCTAATGCAGGTCCAGTATACCCACTGAACAAGGCGAGGAGTTGGTGGCAACTGATCAGCTGTGGGGACAGAGAGTAAAAACAGAAAAAAATGGCTTTTACCCTGCGTGTCAGACAGCAGAATGACCTCCCTGCCCCCAAAAATAAAAATTAACCAGGAGAAGTAAGCTGTTTGTGCAAACAACATTTTAAAGACCTTTTTTTAAACCTAAATGGCTGTGAAATGTTTGTTAGACAACTGAAAATTTAATTCAGAAAATATTTTTTTTCCAGAAAATACATTTCATCTATAATTACTCCTTTCCTTTCACAGTTGCATATTAAACGGCCTGTTAATATCTACTTTTATTTAAATAGTTATTTAATAATATAGTAATGTTTCAAGACATTGTGTTTAATACTTTAGTATTAAATACTTAAAAGCAGAAAATTGAAGTGTTTTTGAATATGGGATTACCCTATATGGTGTGGAAACTACCTTCACCAAAATCTTAAACTGTTTAAGATTCTTTTTTTTTCTTTTGAGCGACTGCTTGCCAGCAGCATTTTATACCAAATCTGAATAACTTTTAACTTGGTTATATTTTATCTTGTATTAAATGTGCTCTGGTTAGTAAAACGTTGTTTGGCATTACAAGTGCTGAATGTAGAAACAGTACTTCAGTAGTTTATATCCGTGAAACCCCACCAGCATATACCACCACTCAGCTGTACTAGGGTAGTCAGAAAAGAGCTGCTTTGTGTGAAGTGCTCCATAATTGCAGTCACTTTTTTAAACTTTCCTAGTGTGATAAAATTTGGCTCAAGTCTACTAAACATTTTTGCACTTCGCTTGATTAGGCTTAGCCTGAAAACGCTGTGTGAAGCCTCTGTGAGGGTTCGACAACTGCAGGCGAAAGATAGTGGTCAAGCGAGGTACCACAAGTAGCAGACAGGAATGGAATGGATTGGTATGGCTTAAACCATGGTAGTAGAAACTGGCTGTTTGGACCTAGTGATATCTCACTGCTGTGGAAGAAGCTAAAGCTTGCTGGAAATTGAAATTAGTTAGGTGTGATTGATCTAACCTCATCCATTCTGAGCCAGACTTTTCAGTCCAGCGCAGGCAGTTTACATTTTTGGAATTATCACTTGGAATTAGATCAGCCAAGGCCATTCCTTTAAATTACCCCAGTCAATGTACCTCTGTCAGTGTTGCTTGCAGTTATCACTGTTACAGTATTAACTTATAGGATATCCTGCCAAGTATAGCCATACGTCTTGCCAGGATACCATAGCCGTGGTGCCTCCCCTTATGCCATACTTTCAGTGTGTGACCCTCAGCCCTGCAGAAGCAAGTTCCCATAAAAGATGCAAATTACCTCAGAACTTTCTCTTACCATCAGCTAAGACCTGAGCTCACTTCAGTGTTTGTCAGCCGTACAATTACCGAATCATCTGCCATTGGGCAGATAACTGTCACCATTACAGACCCTCCTCTTTCTTTTTTTTTTTTTCATAAATTTTGTCAGTGTCATCAGGAAGAGACAGAAATGTGATTGTGGGCAGATTCCTCTCTGAGATCACCATATTAACTTGCTTGTCTGGATGCCAAGCACAGTTATATAGACTGTTGTGTCAGATGTTTCTGCCTAAGACTTTTAGTAGTCATTTTTCTTTGAAAATTTAGCTAGAGAGCCAGAAAATTAAAGCCCTTATTCTGGGTAAGATGGCATTCAAGTACTCAACAGCATACATCCCTTCACATAAGAAGCTTAGGTTTGAGAATTCTGCTACACTGTCAGACCCAGACATATCTGTTATGTCTTTCGATGAGGCCGCAGATAGTTTGTCTGCTCCTGTTGCAACTTTTCCTGCTATCGTGACCCTGTTGAAGATCAATATGGTTCAGACATCTTGCACATTTGTCTAGTCATTCGCTTTGGCCAAGGAGGAACCTTGCCTTATGTCGCAGAGACTGGACAGCACTCCAAGTCTTAGGGAAGAAGTTCCTGATACTTTGAGGTACATTAAGGCACAGAGGGTACTTGCTTACGACAGATGTTAGATCCAAACTAAGCATGCATTTTATTTCCTTCCATCTTTATGGGATCCCCTGCAGGACTGGCAGGATTTTACATGGGGTCTTAAGACTTGTCTCTAAACACACTTTCTTACATTCCTGCTACTGCTACCTCTTTCTTCTTTTCCCCTTAACAGGCATGGGGAAGAATCTGAGGAGGAGGAGGAGTCATCTGATTCATATGGGGATGATTCTTTGAATTATTCTTCCCAGATTCATTGTCCTATGTCATCACAGATGAAAGTACTTTTATCTCCTGATTCCCCTCTGGAAGAGTTTGCCTTTGGGGGCATCATTGCCAAAGTGATGCAACACTTTTAGTGGGAAAATTCTCCTTTGTCTGATATCTAGTAGAGGGTGTTGCACTCTGCTGGAAATGGGTGTGCCTATGCCTTTAGCCATTCCCCTTGTTGGATACCTTATCTATTACTTCTCTTCTAGGTTTGATCAAGTTCCTATACAGGAATCCTGTTTCGGACACTTCTGTCATTACTCTTTCCACTTGATATGGAAAAAGGTGTATACTTCTGCCACTTTAGTTTTTAGAGCTATAAATTACCAAACCCATATGGTGGGATACCTTTTGTTTATTCTAGCTAACTTTTCCAAAGTGCTTTCTGACTTTGATTTATAAGCTCAGTCTTGCAATGCTGCAGATGCCTCTCCTAGGGCTGCAACCATTGGTTCAACTCTGCATAGGTTTTCATGGCTTAGACTTCAGCCTTTGCCTAAATATTTCAACACTAAATTGCTGGATTTTCCTTTGGATAGGCAGCATCTTTCTAGCTCTATTGCTGCAGAACATTTCAAATCCTTGCAGGAGTTAGGCAAGGTCATGCAGGACCTAAAACAAATTTCTCTTCTGTGCGTAAATTTCAGAGAAATTGCCTTTCTAAAGCTGGTCCTTTTCTGCATAGGTATCCAAAATTTTCTCACAATGGTAAGAGATCTCAGAGAAGATTGTTTCTGGAAAAGTCTGATTCCAGATGTTCGAAGTTGTCCTTTCCAGACAAATCCATTCCAACTATCTTCCCCCTCTTCCAAATTCCTGTCACCCAAGCCTGTCTTGGGTACTGTTTTCTCAAAGGCTTTCTGTCACTCTGCCAGTTTGGGAAATGATAACCTTAGACAAATGGATTCTGCCCGTCAGTCAGAGAGGATACGAAATGTCTTAAAGCTTTGCCTCATCCTTTAAGCATTCCTCTGCATCCTCAAAGCCGGATTCATCTTATTATGCCTCCTCTTAGATATCTGTTTTCTCAAGGTACAATACAACTGGTTTCTCCAAGTAATGGAGCACCAGTTCTTATTGCCTAAGCTGCTTGACTTTGTTAGCTTGGAACATTGCAATTCAACACAAACTTTCTCCTGACTGTCTGTGTACCTTCAGGGCGAAACACAGTAGCGGACATTTTGAACAGATACAAAGTAGGTCTCCGGCACATTAAGCACAGACACTCTCCAACCAGAAAGAGTCAGGAATCAATGCGCTCTGCTCCTACTCTCACCAGGATCAGAATATAAGCACAGATTCCAAGCTGTCACCTATAAAGCAGTTATTAGGCTTTTTTTTAGGCTTTCTGGTGATCAGCAGTCTCCTGGAAATAATGGCACTGTACTCCTCTCACCAGAAGAAAACAGAAGCACTAATCCCAAGATGAATGCTGAGAGGCAGAATGTAGGCTGTCCAGTAACTGTTGGTCTTGCAATAGATGCTTAAAGGTAAGATGGAAAAAAAGTGTTTATCCTAAACACTGCAGTGTGTGTACTAAGCAGTTAGATATGAAAGTGGGCAACTTGTCTAAAAATTTAAGTTATAATGGAGAGCCACTATTTTTAAAAGAGCAACATAGATTAAAGGGGGTGGGCACTTTTGTATTCTGGTACTATGGAATACAGTAGGATGGCCAATAAATTTAAATAGTTGAAGTGGAGTGATTTCACAAAATGATGATTTTCTTCTTACTCAACCAGCCAATCAAAGCAGAGAGGAAGTGAGATATACAGTCAAATTAACATATGGGGAAGGCAACTAGAAAGACAGTGGTGTTTAAGAACACAACAGTAACAGGGTGGGAGTCTGACTCACAAGAGACAGAGCTGTGGTCTCTTCCAAGTTAATATGCAGTTAAAAGCAGAATACAAGTAAAACTCAATGTAAAGAAAACAAATCACAGTATACAAAATAGAAAAAGGCAATAAATTAATACAAAATACAAAAAAATAAAAAGCAAACTAACCTTTCCCTCTCAGCAAACTGTTGCAGAGTATGGGTCAGCCTTTCCAATCAAGCTGCAAGGATCCAGGATTTTGCTCTTTCTGGGCAGTTAGCTCCTTGCTGCTCTAGCACAGAGGAAATGGCTTCTCAGATTATTCTTTTTTTGAGTTCAGCGAACCTCATAAAATCTCTTAACTCCATAGTTCAGATCCTTACCAGACCTCTACTGTTCCTTAAGTACCAGGATTTGTCAGGCTTGCTAACACTGAACCATGTGTTTTTTCTTCCCATGTCTTTCCAAATGGTGTTGGTAGAATATTGCCTCAAAGCTCTGGAGTAGATGGCAGAATCAGTCTGCATGGTCCCTTATGCCTGACTGCACATCAGAGTCCTCCAGTAGGCCAAGTCTACTGATCTCGGCTTTCTTATTCTTTTCTCCACCCCCACTGAAATGTCTAGGTTATGTTCTCATCTTGTGGCTGGATCCTTTGAAACTCCAGGTAGAAGAGGCCCTTCTGGTTTCATAGTCTTCAGGTGACCACAACCTCTGATTCATGGGGTAGCTTTACACTGGCAGACTGTAAAAAGATCTTGGCTACCTCCGGAATTCACATGTATAGCAGCATCCTGCAGAGGACAGCGTTTCTTCTGTCGTAGCATTTTAAGACTGGTCTCAAAGGAGTCCTTTCACCTAATCCAAAAGCATGGTGGAAGTTGCATACATCCAATAAATAAGGTTGCGCTTGTCCTCTGTCTCTGAGCTACAAGATAATGCAAATGTAGCAGTAGATGAGCCAGTTTGGAACATTGCTATAGAAAAACATTTTCTGTTGAGAACAGTTTGCCTCTGGACAACCAAAATCAAAGCTGACACAACAGCTACATCTTGGGCTGTAGATGGAACTATACAGTTACCTTTTCACATTCATGTATACCATTGGTAATACTGTTTGACCATGTAATAGTCATCTTAGCTCTGATCAAGTGCATTTTTATTACAGAATTGTGAAGCAGTTGTAGTAGTCCTTTGTTCAGTGTTGGAATGCAGTCTAGCATTATTGATACTGTATGCAGGCATGCAAAGCAAGTCTTAACAGAGTGCAGGATAGATCTTAAGACAAATGTGTTCAGACAGCTTTGTGGCCACCAGCAAAACATTTGAAATATGTTTCAGAAGCAGCAAGTTAGGAGGTTTTCTAATTAAATTCCCGTAGAAGTACTTTCGACATGGAGCTTAAAACTATGGTTTCAGAGCAGCTGTTTGAGTAAATAGATTCATGGTTGTTACAAAAGTTTGGAAACCTTAAGTCAGGACTCCTTGGTCCACAATCCAGTAAGTCATCTTGTGGCTGCTGACCTAGCTGTAGAAGTTGAAATGCAGCAAATGGTCAATATAATTCTCCTGTTCAAAACTTTGTTGTGATCAAGTTGTAACATGAAGCAATGAATTAATTGTTTGTGCCTTTCGGCTTTTCCTGGTTAGGGGTCGCCACAGCGAAACTCTGGTCCACTAATGATTGGCAGTTGATTTTTACATACTGGCTTGCCAAGCCTGACGCACAGCCATCAACGAAGGTACGCCCGTTCACGCATGTCTCCACGCAGAAGACGCTCTAGCTGAGAATCGAACCGGACAGCGTCTTACTGTGAGGTGACAACGCTACTGCAGCACCACAATGAATTAATATTGTTTCTAATTTTGTCACTTGAGGATAAGTATCTTGTGTGATTACTTCACATTGTGCAAAAAGAAAATAGAATCTTAAAATTAAAAAAGTAACTGTATTCCCTCTTCTTGCACACCGTTATTCTGAAAGCTGCTACCCTCTCAATTTTCATAGAGTAAATTATGATGCTTAAATTGTCACATTTTGTATGCTCTTGGTAATGCAGCTTAAGATCCTGTAAAGCATTCTTTATTTTGGCATATGTAGTCTGTGCACCATTTTAACTATATATTATTATTTTACTATGTTTTTTGAAACACGTTCATCCTCATCTTTGAGGAAGTCAAAACAGCACTTAAATGGCAAATTGGATGTTTGTATCTGTACAGAGGGATAATGGGAATACCTGCTTATGCTCCACACTATTTCCTTTTTTCTCACTGCTGTTCAGTTTTTCAAAGGTTCATACTAGGCTAACGACCACCAGGGCCTTTATACGCCAAGCCATGCAATACAAATGTATCTCTTGAGATATTGTATCTTATTATAAGGGGTGTGTGTTCATTAGGGCATGATTTAATGGCTGCCTCCGTCCATCAGAGGCATAGGTACTAGACCAGCAATGAATTTCAAGTTACCCATCTGCTGGTCCAGGTTACACTTGAATAGGGTTAGGGAAGGGCTGTGCTTTACATGGATGGGGAACCTATTCCAAAGAATGGGAATTCTCTGAGATGCATATGTCTCTACAACATGTCTTATTTATGTTAAAAGCATAAAAAGATTAGTCTGTGAGGGATCCAAGGATGCTTTGAATGCCAGGCATAGGTTGCCTCTCAGCAGCCTGTAGGAAACTGTATAGATGTAGGGCTTTGAGGTGATCAGCATAGGATATTTTGTTTACATCCTGTTTTCTTTTTATGAGGAATCTCTGTGGATGTTCCAGTTGTCAGATGTGCCTTTTCAGGTATATAATGAAGGGAGTATTACACTCTGTGTGATGAAGGCTGAGGACAGTGACTTGCTGATTCCACTTGGACCTAGATGCCATGTCCTTATTTATAAGTTAAGTGAAGTACAATGATTTCCTTACTACCTTGGGCACATGTTGGTCGAATACAGGGTTACTTTCTACATCAGCTATCATGTCTACTCTTAGGGGAGTTGTATCAATGCTTAGTTTCTAGGGTGGTTGACTTCCCAAAATTTTGGTTATGCATTTTTTGACATTGCATTTTAAGCAGTTGTAATGGTGAGGGCTGTTCTACACCGAGTAGAAGTGGCTCCGCTTTGAGATTTTCGATTGGCTCGTATGCCAGTATACAAGCCAATCAAAAATTGCAAAGTGAGCACTTGCGTATTAGTAATCTAATCAACCTCTTGGAACTTAGTAATGTTTTGCCTTTATTTCAGCCCATTGCTGTTTTTCCAATGTATTATTTGTCAGTCATAAAGTTTTGAAATTAGTGTTGTGTATGATGTTTATAAAGGATTTTGAATAAGCAAAAAAAATTGTAATAGTTAGGTTTGTAGAGGGGGAATATGTTGCCACTGTTAACATTATATGGCACAGTCTTAAATCAAGGTTTTCCATGTATTCCCTGGATAGAATAAGATGTATTCAGTGGTTTATTCACATGTGGAAGAGATGAAATTCCCTGAGCGTCAGTTGTCCATAAACACAAGACAAGATGAACTGTGCAACTATTGCTGTTTTGTATAGGAAAGTACTGCTGGTGCACACTTGGAAATTGCACCAGCAATTATTCCTTTACTTGGGGCGATTTCTCCCATCTTAGAGCTGGTGTGCCCATGAAGTTTAGCCCCCCACACACACACACTCACACGCGCACACATTGGGGGAACAGGGGCTTGCTTCTTGCAAAAACCTACTTGCAGTTGCTGTTTTCACTTTCAGGCACTAGTTTATGGTATATTTGTTTGTTGGCATTTGTTAAAGCAAACTTTAGTCTTGTAAAAGTTGTCATAATTTATGCAGTTTGGGCCAGAATTGGTCAGTCATTCGAGAATGGCAACATATTTTCACTAACTCCTTCTAGACTTAGTAAATGATTTACCATGATGATTAATGCATCATCCAAGAAACACTTATTTTTAGCTTCCATCTTATCATATTTCTTGTGCTGCAGAGGAAGCAAATATATTTTACAGTTTTCTGGACGTGCAGCTTTCTGTAAAATATTTGGAAATTTGTTAAAACCAATTTGCATAATTAGTTATAATCTAACTTGGCATTTGTAGACCGCCTTGATTGTAATACCAATAACAAGAATGTAACTGTTTTAATAACCTTATCTGCATTAATTAAATTCTATATTACTACTCATTGGACCAATATAAAAATAGTTACAGGTGAGAATGTTTTCGTTTAATGTGACTAAATGGTTGGGAGCAGATAAAATTTGCAAATAAACTTGAGACACTCTTATAAATGGAAAGTTTACTGTAAGCTGTACTGATGCATTATACAAAGCTCACTGTTTATGGTTCATTTAAGTGTATTTGTAGGCATTAAATCTCCTACATCTGCACTTGCTAATGGCATCTTATTGATGGTAGCACAGCTATTATTTCCCACAAAAAAGTATGTTAGTTTATTTTCTATCTTGGGGGTGCCCTTTTTTATTCACTTGATGTAGAGGCTTGTATGGGTGTACAGTTATGAAAATGTCAATTTCTCGTTCCTCACATTTTTTTGTCTTTGTGCAATGTTTAACATGTACTACATTTTGTGCTGAAAATTGGTAAAATACTATAAAAGCACTACTGTTCCATGGCTTTTGTTAATTCTTTTTTCACAGCAGGTGTTTGGATTTATTTTCAAGTTCTGACATGGCATTTCTGTCTAATAAGTAATGCTACACAACCGAGTGTGCTATCGTTTTGGTGAGATGTTAAAAAGCAAAGCCTGTTCTGTTCAATGCAGAACAGGCCGCTGTTCTGTATTGAGTAGAAGTGCCTCTACTTTGTGATTTTTGATTGGCTCATATGCCAGTGTACGAGCCAATCAAAAATCACAAAGCAGCTCTCAAGCAACCAGAAACTACACTTATCCAGCATCTACCAATCCCCACGGGTGCCGGTTAATTGAGTTTACTGTACTTGTATAGACTTGCTGTTTTATCCCAGATTTTCTCCCCAGATTGCTTATTTGTTAAATGGCATTTTGTCCATGTTTTGCATGTTATTTTATCGTTATTTTTAAATATTTTCTACTCATTCATTTTATTTTTGTAAAAGAGCTGGGGGATTAAGAATGTTTGTGTTGAATTAGCAGTGATTCACTGCACTAATAGAGTTTGGCTCTGTGACAGATTTTTGTACAAGCCATGGAAGTCACTGATATCTTGTGTATGTTTGACCTTGAGCAGCAGTATTATCTTCGTGTCTGTATGTTCTTCCTGTGGATCACTGTTGCAGTCATTACACAGGGATCTCACTTAGTGGCAGAATCTAAAGTCTGGCTTGACATTCAGAGCAGAGTACCCTTCCCCCAGTTCTGGACCGATGTCACTACACTATTTGCAGCCCCACATACCTGGTTGTATAGGTGGCATCCATCCATATGGCAGTTTTTCTTTCGTGCCTCATTTTATGTTTGCATCAGAAGCATATATTGTATTCTGGCATTGGTCCAGGCTTATGACTGTAGAGCATCGAACAGATAAAAACTCTCTGTGGGGGGAACATATTACTCAAATTCACAGGTACTGTTATTGTGTTTAGTAAATTTCTAAAAGTGGCATTCTGGATACCAAGTGACATATAAGGAGGTTGTATGGCATGTCTGCACCAGAGAAAGCAAACTGGTATACCTGTAGACATTGGATAACATGTAAAGACTATGACAATCTGTGTGTTTATTACCTAGGTCCGGAGAACAATGTCAGTAGTTGCATAATCTGTCAGGGCTTTTGTCTCAACACCCTGAAGAGAACACAGGAAATACTCCATAACTTATTTCAAACTGCAGTGTTTATGGATCTTTAACAACAGGACAGTGTGGGGGAAGTATGTGAAGCACATTTAAAAAGAGAAGATTGTGGAGACTATCAAACTGAATTCATCAGAGGGTCTTTGATCCTAAGTTTGTCATTTTTGTGAAGGCACTGATGCCTGTTATTCCACAAGGCCTCTGATGTCACCCCTTTAGAGACCAACATACTTTCAGTCCCTAGCATGTCTACCAGACTGAAAACCATGTTGAAAGCTACCAGTGTACTTGCTGAGGAAGATGTCTGTAGCCAATAAGTTTGAGCTCAAGAATATACCCTCTCAGGTTCACAAAATCCCAAGTGGACTACCCATCCACCCAAGACCCAGATGCCTGGATCCCAGGTACTTTCTCGACCTAAAACGCTGCTTCCTGGTGGTTCATTGTACCCCCAACCCTCCCAGGACTGGACTAAGATGGCTAAGGGCAATGAGCCTTTAACAGGATTTCTGTAGCCCAGAGTTTGATCCCCTCAACATCCATTTGCATACTTTGTAAATGAGCAAGTCACTTAACTAGACAATGTTCCAGCGCAGGTGGAAAATTTGGCTAGGCTTCACAGATCTTTTGGATCACATGCCTAGTAACTACCTGTGAACCTATGCAGCCTGATCCTGGTAAGCCTGTAGTGTGTTGATTGTGCCTCCCCCCCCCCCCCCCAAAAGGACAGAGTTCTCACCTGTAGAAAGACTAATTCGACTGAGTGTCCGGCGACAAGGAGGAGGAGCTTGACTGCACTTCACAGTTGTCCTCCTTCCTAGCTTATGATGTAGATAATGAGGACACTATAGTGTCTAACTTTCCTTTAGAGGACCTGTCACTTGGAGTTGTGTGCTCATGATGGAATACTTGACAATGGCAACAAGTAGAGACCTCTGCTTCACAGAAAAGATGCTTGGACCCCACAGGATGGGGCCTCCTAAAACTTGTAGCTTCAATGTTCCAGTTTTTACTCCAATGTAGGAAATCTTTCTCAGCTACTTTTGAAGCCAGAATGTCAGACTGTATTCCTTGCCTAGGCCCTGACCACAACTTACCGTGCTGTCTGTTTTGTGCTTTATTTAATCAGTGCATTATCTGTCGTCTGTATATTTTCGCCTCAAAATATTTCGGTTCTCGGTTTAATTATCTAGAAATGTCTTCGGTTAGCCATCCAACTACCGGGATTCCGCAAAAACACAAAGGATAAAGACAGAGACAGGCTGTTGAGGTCCAAAACTGCAGACAGACGCTTCTCCTAAGCCAGTCGCCAGTTCACCAGTACTCTGTGAGGAGCTTTTGCAGCCCCTGATATCCGCTACTTCTGATTCGCAGGCCTCTGCTGAGACCCATTTGGAGTCCAGTATGCCGCGAGATGCTTCACCTATGGAACGTGCAGATGTCTCTACCTTGGATGGGTCCGGAGCTGGTGTGCAGGCACTGGCTTTTGAGGGTGTATTCAGGCCTACAGATTTGCATATTAAACAGACTCCACCTACAAATACTATGGCCCAAATCTCGATCTATGTCTAAAAACCGACGCCCAGGCCACATGTTCAGGCCCCTATGCCTAAAAAACAAATGATCAAAATGGCTGAAGATTTAATTACTCTAATCAGGGGTAGTGAACCCCCCCCCCCCCTCCTAAGAGGCTTAGGGCTGAACTTGACTATGACTATTCTGAACAGGACTCTTGTTTCTTCTGACTCTTCTAATGATCTGGATTTGTCCATACCTACTTATGTCAACTCTGATGCAGAGGATTCCATTCCCTCTGCTTCTCCCCCTGAGGATTTTTCTTTTGGGGAAACTTTACATACCTTAAGGGAGCATTTCCAATGGGAAAGTCAGAATTTTTCTGAATCCAAAAAGAGGCTTAGGGATTTCCTTCTTCCACAGAATAGGCCTTTGGCTGTACCTCCTGTATTAGACATTGTTGATGTGTTTTCGGAATCCAGTATGGCCCCTGATTCCCTGCCTCCGGCCCCTAGTAAACCAGACAGATTCTATAGGGTTCCTGAGTCCCACAAATTCCTTTTCAAAAATCCTGTTGCGGACCCTGAAATCATTTCTCAGGGGCCCAAGGGCATTGAGGCTTCTACTGCTAAAAATCTTACCCCTTCTGATAGAGACTCCAGGGAGCTGGATAGATGGGGTAAAAAGGTTTATACTTCTGCAACCTTGGCAATCAGGGCTTTAAACTGCCAATTCCATATGCTAAAATATCAACAGCATATCATGGGACTGCTTAAACAGAAAATGATGTTGATTTCTGACTGTGTGGAAAATAAGGATTTACAGGATTTATTGCATTCAGCCGATCAAGTTGGAAAACGTACTTTGCAATGTGGTTTTGAGTCTTTGGAGGCCTCTTGCAGGGCTGCTGTTACTGGGTCTGTGCTTAGAAGGCATGCTTGGCTTAAGGAGCAATCTCTGCCTGATCATGTTAAAGCAAAACTGTTGGATGCTCCTTTGCAGCAGGACCGTCTGTTTGACAATAAGGCTGAAGAAGTTCTAAAAAAGATGGAAGATAAAGCTAAATCTATGCAAACTGTGAAAGATTTCTTACTAGTACAACTTCCAAGATTTAGTAGGCACTGGCCTACTAAGAACTGGTCCTATCCCGCTCCTTCCAGAGCCACTCAAGCCAAACCCAGACATTCCAAAAGCACCAGGTTTCACTCCCAAGGGACTTTCAGAACTAAGCAGTGGGGTGCTTCCACTTCCAAATCTGGAAATAACAGGATACCACCCAATGACTCCTTTAAAATTACCAAGCACTTACTTCTTAGCCGCCCCTTTGTGGGGAAAACTGTCTCTTCATGCAAAAAACTGGCAACTTATAATCCAGGACAAATGAGTTTTAAATATGTCCCAGGGATACAGATTTCATTTCCACACGTTGCCAACTCCAAACTGGTGGCCAGACCTGCCCCCAAATCAGTGGGCAGAGGCTCAGAAACAAGTACTTTCCCTCCTAAACATGGGGGCTATTCAACTAGTACCAGAAGAGGAAAAGGAACAAGGTTTCTATTCCAGGCTTTTCCTGGTACCCAGAAGAAAACAAATCATGGCGTCCAATTCTGAACCTGTCTACTCTAAGCACCTTTCTAGACATTCCAAAATTCAAGATGCTGACTCTTCACCAGTTGCTTCCTATACTATGCAAGGATGCCTGGTTGGCAACTCTAGATTTAAGAGGCTTACCTGCGTATCCCAATCAGGGACTCTTGCAGAAGATACCTACGCTTCAAAGCAGGCTACTTGCATTGCCAGTTCCCTGCACTGCTCTTTGGCTTGTCTACTGCTCCCAGGGTATTCACAAAGTGCCTGGCTCCAGTAATTGCATTTTGCAGGCAAAGAAATATTCAAATATATCCATACCTGGACGATTGTCTAATTCAGGCAGAAAGCCAGGCCATTCTTCTAAAACATCTGGCATTGGTAAAAAGGGATGTCCTTCAAGGATGCATCTGCAGTCCTTACAAATGGGTTGTCCTGTCATCAGGCAGCCCTTCGGTCGGCCGGATTCCAAAGTCTGGGTCTGGCCTCGGCTGGTGTCGTACTTCACCCGACGTCATAGCTGCAGTTATTCGGGTATAAAGGCATCAGCCGACACCATTTTCCTCAGTCTTTCTTGCCGCGTGGCGCCCGAACCAGAAGCTGTTCGCAAGTGGCGGTCGGTCAGAACCAGAGATTACTACTACCGAACTGGCCCTCCAAGAATTGGTCCTTTCCAGACACCTCCAAAGCTCAGAGAGGCAGGAATAGGCGCTCAAGAGGCAGGGGTCAATCCAGAGGTGCCTACAGGGGACGTCAGTGGCAGGCTAACAACCAGCGAGGTACAGCCACAGATACAGCCACCACCATGACTACAGGACAATCAGTGACTTGGCCCTAGCACCGCCTACCAGGGAACAACTAGAAGCACCCTTAGGCGGAAAGCTAGCCTTATTTTCAGTAAACTGGCATTACATCACAAGTGGATTTTGCAGACAATAGACCAAGGTTACAGGTTTCACTTCCATACTCTACCAAGGAAGAGAGGAATGCCAAACCTACCTCCAAATCAAAAGGCAGAAGCTCTAAAGCAAATAACTCACTTACTAAGGATGAGAGCTGTAGAAAAGGTACCATCTATGGAGCAAGGACAAGGATTTTACTCCAGGCTCTTCCTGGTACCAAGAAAAGAAAACCAATGGAGACCTATTCTCGACCTGTACGCTTTAAACACATACCTCATTGTCCCAAAATTCAAAATGCTGACCCTACAGCAGCTTCTTCCCATGCTGGGCAAGGAGTCTTGGCTGGTAACTCTAGATCTCAAGGAGGCATACCTGCACGTCCCCATACGACCAAATTGCAGAAGATACCTCAGATTTCTTGCAGGATCAGAGCATTATCAATTCTCAGCATTGCCCTTTGGCTTATCTACTGCGCCCAGAGTGTTCACGAAATGCCTGGCATCAGTAATTGCTCATTGCAGGCTTCAGGGAATTCAAATCTACCCTTACCTGGACGACTGCCTGTTACAAGCGGACAACAAAAACAAACTAGCAGAAGACTTAAAAAGGGTCATTTATCTACTGCAAGCCCTGGGATACACAGTCAACATAAAAAAGTCAAGGCTGATACCATCCCAAAGGATAACCTTTTTGGGTGCAGAGCTCGACACATCACAACAAATGGCATTTCTAACAGTAGAAAAACAGGAGCAACTCCCTCTCTACTTCTTGGCATTAACAAAACAGAACCAGCTAACAGCAAGAAAAGTCCTGCAAGCCTTGGGTTTCATGGCATCCTGCATAATTTTGGTTCCACATGCCAGACTACATATGAGAAAGTTACAGTGGTACCTAAGGAATTTATGGTCTCAGCACAAGCACAGCCTAGAAACCCAAATTCCAATAATCCCATGCCTGAAGCAAGAATTCAAATGGTGGGCTCAGGCCTGTCAATCAAACAAAGGACTACCCTTCCACAGCACTCAACCAAGCCAGACCATCACAACGGACGCCTCAGACCTCGGTTGGGGGGCGCAGATGCTGGACAAGTGCATACAAGGCTTATGGACTCAAGACCAGCTGCACCTACACATAAATCAAAAGGAAATGCTGGCAGTAAAACTGGCAATTCAGACATTCAGACCATTTCTTCGACAAGGTCAACTGTTGATAAGGACAGACAACACCACAGTTATGTGGTACATCAACAAACAGGGAGGCACACATTCATACCCTCTATGCCGGATGGCAATGGAACTCTGGAATGTGGCCCTGAGCCTCAACATTCAGTTACAAGCAATTTTTGTGCCAGGAAAAGAAAACATACTAGCAGACATACTAAGCAGAACTACCACGGATGCCCACGAATGGATGCTGCATCCGGACATATTCAAAACCATTACAAGAAAATGGGGACTACCAGAAATAGACTTATTTGCATCCCCACGCAATCACCAACTGAAGAATTTCTGCACAAGGACGTACCACCCACTTGCTTGGAAAGTGAACTCCCTATCTTTCAGTTGGAAAAACCTGACAGCATATGCATTCCCACCACTTCCTTTGATGCACAAGGTGCTATTGAAGATCAAAGAAGACCGTCCAAAGATCATCCTGATAGCTCCAGACTGGCCAAGGCAACATTGGTACCCATTACTGAGGAGCATGTCTCGGGAACAAATATGGCCTCTACCACTGGTTCCCTTACTGTTAACACAGAACAACTACAACACCCTGCATCCAAACCTGAAAACACTGCAACTGACTGCCTGGAACATTGCATAAGACCAAATTACCCAAGTTTATCCCAAAGGGTTAAAGACATTATCTTGGAGGCTCGCAGACCCTCAACAAGAAAAAATTATTCAGCAAAATGGAAAAGATATCACATTTGGAGTACTGCAAAAGGAGAAAATGTGTCACTGGTAAACATAGCCAACATCCTGGAATACTTGGCAGAGCTCTTCCACAACGGCCTGTCCTATTCTTCCATTAAGATTCATGCATCAGCTATTTCAGCAGAATACAACTTGGATCCTCCAGTCTTCTCACATCCTCTGCTCAGGCAGTTTCTGAGAGGAGTTAAAAATGTAAAACCACCTAGGAAGCCACCATTGCCAGCATGGGACTTGAACTTTGTGCTAGAAAAGTTGACACTCCCTCCTTTCGAACCAGCAGCAACAGCAGAATTACAATACTTATCATGGAAAACTGCTTTCCTGCTTGCAATCACTTCATCAAGAAGGGTATCTGAGCTACAGGCATTAATGGCAGTACAGCCCTTCCTGATCTTCCATCAAGATAGAGTTTCCATGAGAACAAATCCTACTTTTATGCCAAAGGTGGTCTCCAGGGTATCTTTAAACCAAGCTATCCACCTACCTACATTCTTCCCCAACCCACAGAACAGGGGAGAAAGACTGTTGCATACCGTGGATGTACATAGACAATTGCGTTACTACCTGGACATGACCAAGGGCAATAGAAAAACTGACCAGCTACTGGTAGCATATGCAACAGGAATGGAAGGAAAAGCAATTTCAAAACAGACAATCTCTAAGTGGATAGGAAATTGCATTAGATTTTGTTACGCCTACCATGGGAAGAAAACTCCAGGAAACATCAGGCCTCACTCTACAAGGGCTACAGCCACTACCACAGCTTTTCTACGAGGAGTGGCTACCAAAGACATTTTAGAGGCTGCTACTTGGAGCTCCGTGCATACATTTGCCAAGCATTATAATTTACCTTTATACTCCAGATCCCGAGCAGGTTTTGCCACTGCTGTTTTGCAAGGGATCTTAACTACACCATAATCTTATTTCTCCTCCTCCCCCTGTTTGGCTATGGTATTCTACCCATTTGTAAGGACTGCAGATGCATCCTTGAAGGACATAGTACAGTTTTGTACCTACCATAAATGTAGATGTCCGATAGGCATGCATCTGCAGTCAGGATTACCCACCCTCCTTCCCCTCTGTGGTACTCCTAGGGTATTTGCCCATCTTGTAGCTAGCTGGGGGAATCTATTATGGTGTATTTGTTTGTATATATGTACATACATGCTTATTTTTTGTTTGCTCTCTACTATTTGGAACCATTTGCATTTATGCAAATTTAGCCTTCCTAGAGGGCACCTGGCATCTGGGGCAAGAAACACTGAGGAAAATGGCGTCGGCTGATGCCTTTATACCCGAATAACTGCAGCTATGACGTCGGGTGAAGTGTGTCACCAGCCGAGGCCAGACCCAGACTTTGGAATCCGGCCGACCGAAGGGCTGCCTTGACGACAGGACAACCCATTTGTAAGGACTGCAGATGCATGCCTATCGGACATCTACATTTATGGTAGGTACAAAACTGTACTTTCTAACTTGTCTAGGGTACACCATAAACGAAAAGAAATCACAACTGGTACCCTCTCAAAAAATTTAATTCCTGGGTGCAAGCTTGAATACAACTGCCCAGATGGCTTTCCTTATGCCAGAAAAGCAAATTAATTTGGTAACTTACTTCACACAAGTGGCCACAAAAACCCTGCTATCTGCAAGGCAAATACTGCAAGCCTTGGGGTTCATGGCCTCCTGCATTCTTCTAATTCCATATGCAAGACTGCATATGAGGAAACTTCAGTGGTACTTAAAAAGTTTATGGAGTCAACATTGTCACAGCCTGGAAACAATGATTCCTATCATACCTTGCCTGCACTAGAGTTCCTGTGGTGGGCAGAGGCCTGCCACCAAAGCAAGGGACTGCCATTCACACCACCCTCTGCCACCCAAACCCTAACTACAGACGCATCAGACTATGCATGGGGGGGGGGCTCATCTGGCAGGGAAGTGCATTCAGGGCAAATGGAGCCCAAATCAAATGCACCTTCATATCAATCAAAAAGAAATGCTAGCTGTGCAGAATGCACTGACATTTTTTCAAGGACTACCTTCATCCAGGACAACTAATGGTAAAGATGGACATCACCACGGTTATGTGGTACATAAACAAGCAGGGGGGGTATGCATTCCTACACCCTCTGCAGACTAGCCATGGCATTGTGGAACACTGCCTTGGAGCTACCAAGTACAACTACAAGCTCAATTCCTGCCAGGAAAGCTGAATATTCTGGCAGACGAACTAAGCAGAAATCTCATGGACCCACACGAATGGAAACTGGAACCACGGATTTTCAACATGTCGACATGCACATAGGGGAGCCCAGACATAGACCTTTTTGCCTCACCTCAGAACTACCAGTTGGACAATTTTTGTACAAGAACTCCTCACAAGAAAGCCTGGAAAGTGGATGCTCTGTCCTTCAGCTGGAAAAACCTATCAGTCTGTGCCTCCCCTCTGCTCTCCAAAGTTCTACTAAAAGTCAAACAGGACAAACCAAAAATGATTTTGATTGCTCCACACTGGCATCGCCAACACTGGTACCCACTCCCGCGCAGTATCTCAGATTTCTCCATGGCACCTGCCTCAGACACCTTCCTTACTGTCTCAGCAGGAGAACCAAATTCTGCACCATCAGCTCCAAATATTGAATCTTGCAGGTTGGCTAATCATTTAAATTCTCTCTTAGTATCCCTCAGCACACCTATGATGGATGTCATTTTGGAAGCGAGAAGACCTAGTACTAGAAAATCTTATGCTGACAAATGGAAAAGATTCTGTGCCTGGAATCAATCTCAAGGGATGAGCACAGCAGCGCCCAATTTACCTCATATCTTGCAATACTTAACTGAGATGCTTCACAAGGGCCTGTCTTTTTGTTCCATAAAAATCCATGCCTCAGCCATTTTAGCTCATTACACCACAGAAGCCCCCCCCCCTTCAGTCATCCTCTGCTAAAGCAGTATCTCAGAGGGGCCAAAAACTTGAGACCACCCAGTAGAGCTCCAACCCCATCCTGGGACCTTAACTTTGTATTGGAGAAACTCACTACCTCCTTTCGAGCCAGCTGCAACTGCAGACTTAAAATTTCTTTGCTGGAAAACAGCCTTCCTTTTAGCAATCACTTCAGCTAGAAGGATATCTGAATTGCAGGCCCTTATGGCAGTGGAGCCATTCATCATCTTTCATGTGGACAGGGTGTCACTCGGGACCAATCCATCCTTCATGCCCAAGGTGGTATCCAGTGTGGCTCTTAATCAGTCCATTCATTTGCCAACTTTTTCCCAATCCACAGAACAAGGGGGAGCGGATTCTGCATTCATTGAATATACACAGACAACTTAGATTTTACTTGGACGGGAATACATCTCAAAGAAAATCTGAACTGCTGGTAGCATTTGCTGCAGGGGCGGAGGGGAAGGCTATTTCAAAGCAAACCGTTTCTAAACGGATAAGCCATTGTATTCATTTCTGCTATATGCACCATGGAAAACCTATCCCCCAAGGGATCAGGTCTCATTCCACCAGGGCTGCATCTACTTCTACAGCCTTTCTCACAGGTGTTCCTACCAAGGATATTCTAGAAGCTGCTACCTGGAGTTCAGTTCATACTTTCACCAAGCATTATCACTTACCAATTTTCTCTAAATCCAGAGCTGGCTTTGCCACTGCTGTTTTGCAGGGCCTTATAGCTGGTCTTAATGCTGTATAAATCCATTCTCCCAACCATAGCTTTGGGAATTTACCCAAATGTAATGACTGCACCAGTGAAACACGAAGAACATAGTACAGATGTTCATCATGTTACACTGCTGCAGTAATTACACTTGGGTTATCCTGCTGTCAGGTGGTCCCGCAGTTGGCCTGAATTCCAAAGTCTTGGTCCGGCGTCTGTTGCTGTCGCTTCTTCCCTGACGTCAGAGCACCAGGGGTATACAAGATGCATCTAACGCCATTTTCTTCAGTCTTTCTTGCCACGCGGTGCCCGAAGCAGAAGCAGTTCGCAAGTGCCGGTCAGCCGGCTCCTGAGATTTTCGAAGTCGAATTTCAGATCCGAAGTCTTCAATAAAGCTGTTACCCCATTGGGGAAACTCTCTTCTTGCCTCAGACCAATGTCAGAAAAAGTTAACTGTATTTCTTGTGGGAAGCAAATACCTCATAAGGACTTCCACTCTTACTGTATTCCATGCCTAGGCCCTGATCACGATGTCACTAGTTGTAGGTTTTGTGCTAGATTTAAAAACGCATTATAAAAAGACGTTTTGATTTGCACTACTTTGACCGAAGGTTCAATTATACGATGCCATCGGATCAGCCGATGACCTCAATACCGAAAAAATGCAAAGACAAGGATAAAGAGAGGCATCCGAGGTCCAAAACCGATGACGAAACCTCTTCTAGGCCAGTTGCCGGTTCTCAGTGAGGCGCTTTTGCAGCCCCTGATACCCGCTACCTCAGAGCCACGGGCCACGTCCGACTCCCACATGGAGACATCTAGCCTCTGGAAACTCAAGGTATTGGGTCTACGGAAACTAATCCCTCAGATGGGTCTGGAGCCACTGAGCAGGCATCTGCTTCTGAGGGTATTTTCAGACCTTCACAACTTACCATTGAAACAGCCAAGACAAAGGCACCATTAAAGACAAAGAAACAAGTACAGCATTCTCCTGGACAGTCCTCCATCCCTAAGAAACAGATGCTTAAAATGGCCGAAGACCTCATTACTCTAATCAGGGGTTCCCATCCCCCTGCTGAGAAAAGGCCTAGGGCAGGATACAGACTATGACTCCTCTGAACAGGTTTCCATTAACTCTGATTCCTCTTCAGACCAGGGATGCTCTCTACCCCCCTATGAGGACTCTGATGCTGAAGAATCTATCCCTTCAGCCTCTCCTCCTGAGGATTGTTCTTTTGGGGAAACTTTACATACCATGAGAGGGAGCATTTCCATTGGGAAAGCCAGGATTACTCAGAATCCAAGAAAAGACTCTGATTTCCTCTTATTGCCTCAACACAGGCCCCTGGCTATTCCACCTGTGCTAGATATTGTGGATGATGTGTTCTCTGAATCCAGTTTATCTCCTGACTCTCTGCCCCCTGCTCCAGCCAAGCCAGCTAGGTATTAGAGTCCCCGACTCTCACAAGTTTCTTTACAAAAACCCTTCTGCTGATCCAGAAGCTATTTCCCAGGGTCCAAAAGGGGTTAAGGCTTCCATTGCAAAAAATCCAGTACCCTCTGACAGATTCCAGAGCTTTGGATAGATGGGGGAAGAAAGTATACACTTCTGCAACTTTAGCAGTAAGAGCTTTAAATTGCCAGTTTCACATGCTTAAGTACCAACAATATTTAATGGCTCCGTTAAAACAGAAAATGCTTGCAAGCACAGAAGCTCCTGATTGTAAAGAAATGCAGGATTTATTGCGTGCAGTTGAACAGGTGGGAAAACATACTCTGCAATGTGGTTTTGATTCTTTAGAGGCCTCTTGTAGAGCTGCAGTTACAGGTTCTGTGATTCGAATACATGCTTGGTTAAAAGATCAAAGTTTACCTGATCATGTTAAGGCAAAATTATTGGATGCTTCTTTACAGCATGATACTTTGTTTGGTGTTAAGACAGAAGAGGTGTTAAAGAAAATGGAGGATAAAGCTAAATCTGTGCAAACAGTCAAGGATTTCTTACAGGTACCGCCACCTCGGTTTAGCAGAAATTGGCCAACAAAGAATTGGTCCTTTCCAGTGTCAGACAGGCCACAGAGAGGCAGATACAGACGCCCAAGAGGCAGATCTCAACCCCAAGGCTCAAACAGACAATGACAGTGGGGCACCTCAACCCCAAAAGATGGTGAGGACAAGTCTCAACCCTACAGGAAACAGTCACAATGACTTTCCCCTTCGTACTCCAAGCACGTCCCTTTTGGAAGCCTCCTTGGGTGGAAAACTAGCACTTTTTTCTCAAAACTGGCAAGCAATCACCCCAAGACAAATGGGTCCTGAATATTGTGTCTCAATGTTGCAGATTTCACTTTCATACTTTACCAAGGCTAAAAGGAATGCCAGACCTGCCACAAAATCGATGGGCAGAGGCACAAAAACAAATTTCAGCCCTCATGGATATGAGAGCTATTCAGAAAGTACCACAACAGGAACAAGGACAAGGATTTTACTCAAGACCCTTCCTGGTCCCCAGAAAGGACAAGTCTTGGAGGGCCCATACTAGACCTTTCAATTCTGAATACTTACCTGGATGTTCCGAAATTCAAAATATTGACATTACAGCAGCTTCTACCCATGCTGGGCAAGAAGGCTTGGCTTGTTACTCTGGACCTCAGAGGCATACCTGCATGTCCCTATCAGACAGAATTGCAGAAGGTACCTCAGATTCAAAGCTGGAACAATGCACTACCAATTCTCTGCACTGCCCTTTGGCTTATCTGCTGCGCCCAGGGTCTTCACAAAGTGCATGGCACCAGTCATTGCATTTTGCAGGCAAAGAAAAATCCGAATATATCCATACTTGGATGATTGTCTAATTCAGGCAGAAAACCATGATATACTATTGAATCATCTGTCGTTTGTACAGAAATTGCTAACTTCCCTGGGGTACACTAAACAAAAAGAAATCACATTTTGTACCCTGCCAACAAATTGTCTTCCTGGGTGCAAGCTTGAACACATCTTCCCAGATGGCTTTTCTTACGCCAGAAAAACAAGTTCATTTGACAGCCTACTTCAAACTATTGGCCACAAAGACCTAGCTATCTGCAAGGAAAACACTGCAAGCCCTGGGGTTCATGGCCTCCTGCATTCTACTAATTCCATATGCAAGACTGCATATGAGGAAAGTGCAATGGTATCTAAAAAGCCTATGGTGTCAACATTCTCAGGATCTAGAAGCAATTCTTCCTGTCATTCCTTGTGTACAGATAGAGTTCCTTTGGTGGGCAGACGCCTGTCACCAAAACAAAGGGACTGCCATTCATTCTACCCCTGCCGCCCAAACCCTAACAGACGCATCAGACTATGCGTGGGGTCTCACTTGGCAGGGAAGTGCATTCAGGGCAAATGGAACCCAAGTCAAATGCACCTGCATATCAATCAAAAATAAATGTTAGCTGTACAGAATGCTGTGACAGCCTTCAAGGAACACATCCTTCCAGGACAATTAATGGTAAAGATGGACAACACCACTGTTATGTGGTACATAAACAAGCAGGGGGGAACCCACTCATACCCCCTCTGCAGACTAGCCATGCCTCTGTGGAACACAGCCTTGAGCTACTAAGAGTGCACCTACAGGCTCAATTCCTGGCAGGAAAGCTAAGCACACTGGCAGATGATCTAAGCAGAAATCTCGTAGACCCACACGAGTGGAAACTGGAACCAGAGATATTCAACATGTTGAAAAACAAATAGGGGACCCCAGATATAGACCGGTTTGCCTACCCCCAGAACTATCGATTGAAAAAATTCTGCACAAGGACTCCCCACAAACAAGCTTGGAAAGTGGATGCCCTGTCCTTCACCTGGAAAAACAAAATCAGTTTATGCCTTTCCCCCTCTGCCTCTCCTCGCTAAGGTACTACTAAAGATCAAACTGGACAAACCAAGGACGAAACTTCACCAGACTGGCCAGGCCAATACTGGTGTGCCCCTCCTTTTGTGCAGTGTGTCACTGTTAGCACCATGGCACCTGCCTCAGACCCCTGTCCTGCTATCCCATCAGGAGGGCCTGATTCTGCACCCACAGCTTCAAACCCTGAACCTGGCAGCCTGGCTAATTACTTGATCTCTCCATTACCATCCCTCAGTAAGCAAGTGTTGGATGTCATCCTGGAGGCAAGGAGGCACAGTACTAGAAATTCCTATGCTAAAAAAAATGGAAAAGATTCTGTTCCTGGAACCAAACTCAGGGGATGGGAACAGCAGCGCCCAATTTACCTCAGATTCTATAATACTTAACTGAGATACTGCACAAGGGCCTTTCCTTTTCCTCCATCAGAATTCATGCCTCAGCCATTTCAGCTCATTACATAACAGAACCACCCCTCTTCTCTCATCCACTGCTGAAGCAGTTCCTCAGAGGGGATAAAAACTTAAGACCACCCTGGGGAGCCCCTGCTCCAGCCTGGGACCTTTAATTTTGTATTGGAAAAACTCACTGTACCTCATTTTGAGCCAGCTGCACATGCAGAGTTGAAATTCCTTTCTTGGAAAACAGCCTTCCTTTTAGCCATCACTTCAGCGAGATGGGTGTCTGAATCACAGGCCCTCATGGCTGTGGAGCCTTTCATCATATTTCATGTGGATAGGGTGTCCCTCAGGACCATTCCCTCCTTCATGCCCAAGGTTTTATCCATTGTGGCCCTTAATCAGTCCATTTATTTGCCAACCTTTGCTAATCCACAGAACAAAGGGGAGCGAATTCTGCACTCTTTAGATGTGTACAAACAACTTAGATTTTATTTGGAGAGGACTAAACCTCTCAGGAAATCGGAACAACTTCTGGTGGCATTTGCTGCAGGGGCAGAGGGGAAGGCCATTTCAAAGCAAACCATTTCTAAATGGCTAGGCCATTGCATTTATTTCTGCTATAAGCACCATGGAAAGCCTACCCCACAGGGGATTAGACCACATTCTACCAGAGCTGCATCTACCTCTAAAGCCTTTCTTAGAGGTGTCCCTACCAGGGACATCGTAGAAGCTGCTACCTGGAGTTCTGTACATACCTTCACCAAGCATTACCATTTCCAATTTTCTACTAAATCAAGAGCTGGCTTTGCCACTGCAGTCTTGCAGGGCCTTATAGCTGGTCCTAATGCTGTCCAATTTCCTCCTCCCATCCTAGCTTTGGGAATCTACCCAAATGTGATGACTGCAACAGTGAAACATGAAGAACATAGTACAGTTGTGTACACTTACCATAAATGTAGATGTTCGTGTATTCACTGTTGCAGTCCGAGTTACCCTCCCTCTAACCCTCTGATTTCTATTGGCTATATTTCTATTCTTGCTTACTGTGTTTAAAGCTTTTTGGTGTATTTACTTTTTTTGTTGGAGGTGTAACCTTATATATATACAATTGCTTCCCATTATGGGGGCACCTGACATCTGGGGCAAGAAAAACTGATGTGTAATAGCATCGGCTGTATGCTTTATATACCCCTGACTACCTGACGTCATGGAAGATGGGACAGCAACCGATGCAGGACCCAAGACACTGTTAATCAGGCCGACTGTGGGCTACTGCAAGCAGATAACCCAAATGTGATGACTGCAATATTGAATACACTCGAACATATACATTTATGGTAAGTGTACACAACTGTAGTATCCACACAGTGCTTGCAAAGGGAGCAAGGCAAACTTCAGAGAATAACTCTGCTCCCAAGAAAGGGAAAGCAGACTGCTTGACCAGTTTAAAAGGAATATGTACACCTCAGCAGCTCTCGGTTTCAAGGCATTAAACTGCTAAACCCACATTCTGGAGCATGTCCTCAAGCAATTTCAGGATGGTTGTGCAGAGTGCAGGATAAAACACTGAAGACATCTATTAACCAAACCAAGCCTTGAGTGTCTGGGTAAACATGCCTTGAAATATGGGTATGATACTATGGATTTAGAATCCAGTGCTGCTGCAGAGTCTATTGGCATTAGCCATTCTTTACTGATGGCTGAGTATCTTTCTGAGGATGTGAATGCACTTAACACCCCCCTCCCCCCCACACACTAGATAAGGATTTCCTCTTCAGATCCTCTGGTTATAATTTCAATGGACTGGGGCATAAAGGGAAACAGTAAGTTGGTTAAACGTATGTTTTGCTTTCCCAAATTTAATAGCTATTACCCCTCTAAGCGTGGGCCATACTACTGGAGGCAGGTTAAAGACAAGTATCCCAAAGGTAGAAGGGATGCACAGAAGCAGTGGCAGCATGGGGGACATGGAGATTTGAATGCCTGTCAGGGTTTAGCCCCTAGCTAGGAGCAACTGTGACTGTTCCAGGTTCCTGCCTTCCCATACCCAGAAGTCATATCCTTTCTCTTATCCCCTACACCCTCCTTACTGTGCCTAGTTCCAGGATAGGGGCCAGCTGGTGTTCCCATTGCCAACATTGATCAGGTGTTGCCTCCAAGGGAGGGTGCAAAACGCAATTCTTAGACCATAAAGCACACTCCTTTCATCTGTACAAAGGAGTATTGGCTGCTTCCTGGCAGAAGAATTAACAGAGAACCATGAGCCTGTCCTATTCGAGCAGGTGACAAAAAGATTATTCTCAGAATTGTTCCTTGTACTAAGAAAAGGTGGATTTGACCCATTCTAGATTTGAAAAGATTAAAATCTTTCTAGATGTTCTAGAATTCAAAGCCCTACAAGTTTTTGTACCATTCCTTTTCCTTCAGGCTCCCCTGGTGACCATTGACTTAAGACTCTGTATCTCTAATTTCAAAGGGCACAGGGACCCGAACTTTGTGGTGGACGGGCTCTACTACCAGTTTATCTCCTTTACCTTTAGTTTACCTACTGCAAACAGAGGTTTTACAAAACATCTGACTGTGGTAATAGCATGTTGCAAGTCAAAGGGCATTTGTATCTACCCATACCTGGATGAATACCTTATTCAGGAGGAGATGCACTGCATTTGGAATTCACCCTGGACCTGACTTATCTTACAGGCCTTTCTGCCTGAATGCTCAGAAGTTGTTTGCATCCGGAAGGAAATGTGGTGTTATTGGGGTCTTCCTAGACAGTAGTATAGCTAAGGCCTACCTACCACAGGAAAAGGTAGTCTACCACTGCCATGTTTCAGGATTTGAAAAAAAATGCCAATAGCCCAAGAGTATCTTTGCATTTTTGGTTGCTTGGCATTTGCCATGTTGTTGATGCTACGTCTCTGGCCAGACTATGCATCAGAAAGCTAAAGTGGTTTCCAAGGAAGACTTGAGACCAGCAGCATCAGTGTTTACAATGTGCTGTCCTGGTCCTACCTTGTATTAAGGAAGTGGAATGCTGAATGCAGCAACTGCAAAAAATGAGGAAGTACCATTTAGACATCTAAGACAAACTAGTTCTTAGCCTTGGAAACATCATGTGTAACTTGGTGACACATAAAGCATGGTTCTCAAAGTTCACAGCAGTTGGTATCTGAGGAGAAAGGAAATGGCATGTAAATATCATGGAAATGACGGCTGTCATTTTAGCTCTGAAAGCTTTCAAGACAGTTTGGAAACCTAGGACCCAGAATGTCATTGCAGACAGCGCAACATTTATGAGGTAGCTGAATAAGCAGGAACACACTCCTACCTACATCTGCAGGTTGGCCTTACAGGCTTGGGAATGGGCACTGGAATCAAAGCTGCTCTTGAAGGCAACTTGCATACCTACGTAGGAAAACTCCATGGCAGACTACCTAAGCAGGACTTCAGCAGATGTGGCTAGGGCTAACCTTCTTTGACATCATAGATAAATAGGTGTACCATAGATGCACCTTTTTGCTTCTGCATCCAAGACAGGTGAGGAAATTCTGTGGCTCCCCATTGAAATGTCTGCGCTCAAAATGTCAAGTGCTGACACACCATAAAAAGGCTGAAAATCAGGAGAAGAGCAAATCTCTAATATAGTTTTTCTCCATTAAACTTATTTTTTTGTAGGTGGGCAAAGCCCTGCATTATCCTCCTATGTGAGGGGCAAGCCCCTTGCCCCTCCCCCAATCTTATATACATACATACATATATATATATATATATATATATATATATATATATATATATATATAGCAAGTCCGAGTTCACCATACCTCAGAGAATATTTTGAAAAATATCCATCTTGCACTTGGTATATGTAAGTATGTTTTTGTGTCCCTGTTTTGGGACTTGCTCAAGCAGGTCACAATATTTCAAATGGTTACAACAGCGCGCACAAAAAAAAAATGCTTGCTTCCTGAAGTGGATGGGTCCATTTCTGTATGCTTTCTGCCTGACACCTTTGCCCCCCCCCCCCCCCTTCAGCCAGGCAGATATCCATCCAATATAAGAGGGGCATCTGCTTGCACCATCTGCAGTTTTTTTCTTGTTGCAATTTGAGAAAGGAAGATCATAACTGATGCAAGTACTGAATGGTGTTAATCCAGTGGTTCATCTTGGCTTCTGGAGTACAGATTAATATATTGAGGAACTGTCTTCTGTTGTCATTGTTGCTTTGCGTAGATTATTTGGTAGTGTTTAAAACACCATTTATTGCTGTAGCTTGTTGTAGGTTGTTAGTTCTAAGCACTGGGTTAGATGTTAATATCTAGGGTGGACAAATCGCTCTTGTTAACACCAAGATCCACACAAAGATTTTCATAGTATTATATTTGGACACAAGGCATAACATCACCTCTTTCACCAGTTGTGTGTAGGGTTCAGTCAGATCATCAAATGGGAGTGCAAAAAATTTTCAAGCCTACTTGAATCAGAAAAGGCTGCGTGTCCTGTCTAGGGCTGCAATGGCCTCAGCAGATTGTCCAAGGACTTCCCAATTTAAAAATGTATAGATGCTCTAGTTTGAGAGAATTACATCGGAGGAGACAATAGTGACAATATGTTGAATTTAAATACCAAGATCCCACCAACCGTCTTCAGTATATTGTTTGCTGAGGCAGTTTCACAGCTCCCCATCCCGGCTGCCTGCTTGGGCCAAGGCCTCGGACTATGCTTCTCTAAAGGCAGCCACATTTTTTGAAAAAGCACATCCTCTCCAGCTAAACCCCTTCAATTTCCGGTTGATCCAGGCACCCCTCCTTTGGCTCTGGTTCTGACACCTTTGTCCTGATGACTTTGGGCTGGGGTGGTATATTCTCAGTTCTTGTACATCAGGATGTCCATAGCTTCCATATTAGCATTTGGCACCAGTCTGTGACCATACATTTCAGTGTCCACCAATCCTGAGAGCAAGTCCAAAATGCCTAAACCTCAGATGTCCATCATCTTGACTCTGCCAGTGCGGGGTAGACCCCCTTCCTAACCTAGCCCCCATCAAAGGATGTGTTAAAACCAGCACAGAATTTCATGTTCTTCCTTCAGAATCTACAACCTGTCTAAGATCAGCTGTCATTGCCAGGGGCTCTGTCAACAAAAAAGCCTGGCAAATTAGTACAGGGGGCAAGAGCTCTGATCTGTTTGAGGGTGCTCTTGCCTGTTAATGAGCTGCTTCTTGTCAGAAGGCTGCATGGTTTGAATCTCTTTACTCTCATTTGCTTGTTACATACTTTGGGGCATTGGCCTTCTGGTCTTCATACTTAGTACCTTCCCATGAACCCTAAGAAGTAAACTGCCATCCTCGAATAGTCTGATTCTTCAGACTCTGGGATAGACGTAATGGCTTGTACAGATCAGATGTCCTCTGTCCTGTTTTTATTCATGAGACATTGAAGATGCCTTGCTCTCTACCTTCCCGCCATAGGATTTATTATTTCAATACACCCTCAGTAGAATGAAGAAGTTTAAGTGGAGAGCTATGAACCAATGTCCAGGAGAGTTGCAGAAAATGTAGGATTACCAGGGCTTAATACTTGGCCTATTCCAACAAGTTTGATGTCTTGGTGGATGCATTCAGCATTGCATTTTTGGAGCTTGATGCCAAAACCCCCAGCTGCCAGTAAGGCTGTTTGTTTCTAAAGGGTTGTAGAGGCCTGTAAATGTCTGTACAAGAGCTCAACTGATGATTTGCCTAGACTTCCTATTGGGCAGCATTGGCTTCTCTGTGGCTACAGCCAAGAATTATGTCCTCTGTGACAGGGAAAGGAGATTCATTTGGCCAAGTGATGAAGGTTTGCATCTTTTCCACCCTGGCCTTCAGAACACTGAATTACCAGTAAAATAGTCTCAAGCTGCAAGAGACGGTCTTTCTCTCAATGTAAGGGCATGGTAGAGAAGACAGTGGACAGCGACCTGAAAGCTAGATGCTGAATTTTTGATTCCTCTCTTCCCAGGTTGGCCATTACACTCAGATGTGGCTGTGATGTAGTGAATACATCTTGCAGAGACATGCTTGGCAGAGGACGTAGCTCCTGCTAGAGTATGGAAAGACTGCTGTTATCCTTGACTAGAAGGATCTTAAGTGGTGCAGCTCGTTGTTAACTTTGTGCAGAGACTGCCTAATATTCTTGAGGAGGTGACATATACCAGTCCTTAAGCAGGAATGATGCTGATCTTGAAGTCTGGGCAGACTTTAGGCCTTTTTGCAGCTGAAACCCCAGTAGTAAAGTCTGCTACAACAGTGATCTACTGAAACAGCTATTATAGTAAATTCTTAGTTACTTTCCCTTCCTCCAAGATGACTGAGCCAGTTCTAGCTTGCTCAGTGACACCTTCCCCTAGCCAGCTGTTGCAGCAAGTGGTCCACTGAACTCTGGTCATTGACTTAGTCAGGGCTTCTCTGCATGTTGCAGCTGCCTTGAGGGTTTGTCCCTATATGATTCACCTTCTCAACACTCATTCCTTTGGCTTTTCTGACCAGACATGCCTACAGTTGGGCTGTTTCGGTGTGCAGTGGGAACCTTTTTGATAGTTTTACAGTTGGCATCAAAGTCTGTTATTTAATGAAAAACTGCTTTTGGTGAGTGGCTCGGGAAAAACTGGGCCATTGGCGAGGTCCATGATAAAGGATAGCCACAACAGTTTTAGCCTTTTCTTTTAAACTGCCTCTGTTATTCACAGATTTAGACATGCCAGAAGTTCGAACTAGTCAAGAGACCATGGACAAATGTGAATGCCCACTGTTACTATATTCTTCTTTCAGTCTGGTTAACCACTTTCCTCCCTAGTTTCCTTGAAGAAAGGCTACTAAGCTTGCTTTGAGCAAACTGAAAATTTCTGCTTTTACAAATTCTTCAGTTGACATGCAGAAAAACTGCACCGTGGGTATTTGAAATAGGGTTGGAGTCTGACGCTTGAATATGCACATCATAATTACATTCATTAACTGCACTCCCTACTTCTGCTTAGGTTTGCAGGAAATCCATCATGGAGAAACAAGTAAAAAGTAAGGTTATCAGAATTTATGCCATTCTGCAGCATTGGTGCTGATGTTCTTCATGTTTCACTGTTGCAGTCATTACATTTGTGTTATCTGCTTGCAGGTAGCCCTCAGTTGGCCTTTCTAACAGTCTTGGGTCCTGCGTCTGTTGCTGTCCCTTCCATGACGTCAGGTCGTCAGGGGTGTAAAACATGCAGTTGATGCCATTACATCAGTCTTTCTTGCCGTGCAGTGCCCGAAGCAGAAGCAGTTCAAGTGCCGGTCTGCCGACTCCTGAAATTTTCGTTTTCGAGTTTCAGAACCAAAGTCTTCAACTAAAAGCTAAGTACCCCGTTTGGGAAACTTTTTCTTGCTCTTGACCTATGTCAATAAAAATAAATAATTGCATTACTTGTGGAAAGCAAATACCTCATAAAGATTTTAATTTGTACTCATACCTCTCAACTGTACAGATTTTCACAGAATGTCCAGATTTTTGCCTCATATTTTTAGTCCATTTTTCATAAAATTATGGTTTTCTGGCAAATAAATGACAAATCATTAAAGATTGAAGTTAAAAAAAATAATGACAGACATTTGAGTTTCTGATTTCATACCCTTCATAAAATTTCTGTTAATCCAAAACCTGTTATTTTATCAACGTTCTAAGTTTGTAAGAGCAATACTTTAAAATTGTCCCTATTTTTGAGCCTTTGTCCCACTTTTAAGGCTTTGTCCAGATTTCTTGATCTAAAAGGTTGAGAGGTATGTTTGTACTGTATTCCCTGCCTAGGCCCTGACCAACGACGTACCTCATTGTCGGTTTTGTGCCTTATTTAAACCACAAACTATCCGCTGTCTGTGTATTTATGCTTCTAAATATTTTGGTGCTCGGTTTAATTATCCTGATATGTCTTTGGTCAGCCTTCCGACTACCGACTTTCCGAAAAAACACAAAGATAAAGACCAGAGACAAGCTGCATAGGTCCTAAACTGCCGACGACGCTTCTCCTAAGCCAGTTCGCCGGTACTCAGTGAGGCGCTTTTGCAGCTCTGATACTCTCTACTTCTGATTCACAGGCCTCTACTGCGACCCATTCGGAGTCCGGTATGCCGCGAGATGCTTCAACTGTGGCACCTGCAGATGTCTCTACCTTGGATGGGTCCAGAGCCGCTGTGCAGGCACTGGCTTCTGAGGGTGTATTCAGGCCTACTGACTTGCGTACTAAACCGACACCATCTTCTTCAAAGCCTGAAAAACTGACGCCCAGACCACATGTTCAGGCCTCTGTGTCTAAAAAACAGATAAGAATGCCTGAAGACCTTATTACTCTAATCAGGGGAAGCCAGCCTTCCCCCTCTAGGAGACCTAGGACTGAGTTTGTGTATACTTCTGACCAGGATTCTGAAATTTGTTTCCACTGATCAGGATTTACCCTTATCTACCTGTTAGGATTCTGATGCTGAAGACTCCATTCCCTCAACCCCCCCAGGGGATTTCTCTTTTGGTGAAACCTTGCATACTCTCAGGGAGCATTTTTGTTGGGAAAGTCAGGATTTCTCTGATTCTAAAAAGAGGCTTAGGGATTTCTTACTCTTGCCCCAGCACAGACCTTTAGCCATACCTCCTGTACTAGACATTGTTGATGCATTTGCAGAATCTGGCTTGGCCCCTGACTTTTTACCTCCTGCTCCCAGGAAACCTGATAGATAATACAGGGTCCCTGACTCTCACACGTTCCTTTTCAAAAATCCTACTGCGGATCCTGAGACCATTTTACAGGGGCCCAAGGGCAGTAAAGCTACTACTGCCAAAAATCCTACCCCTTCTGATAAAGACTCCAGGGCGCTGGATAGTTAGAGTAAGAAGGTATATACTTCTGCGACGTTGGCCATTAGTGCCTTAAACTGACAGTTTCATATGTTGAAGTATCAGCAGCATATTATTGGATTACTTAAACAGAAAATGATGTTTCCTGATTGTGCTGAAAATAAGGATTTATAGGATTTATTGCATTCAGCTGAGCAGGTTGGAAAACATAATTTGCAATGTGGTTTTGACTCTCTAGAAGGCATCTTGTAGGGCTGCTGTAACTGGGTCTGTACTTAAAAAGGCATGCTTGACTTAAGGAGCAATCCCTATCAGATCATGTTAAAGCAGAATTACTGGATGCTCCCCTAAACCAGGACCACCTGTTTGGCAACAAGGCAAAAGAAATTCTTAAAAAGATGGAAGAAAAGGCTAAATCTATATTTTTTTACAAGTGCAACCTCCAAGAGTTAGTAGGCATTGGCCTTCCAAGAATTGGTCTTTTCCTGTCTCTTCCAGACCTTCTCAGTCCAAACCCAGATCCAGCAGAGTTCCCAGGCTGCAGTCCTAGGGTATGCACAGGACTAAGCAGTGGGGGGCATCTACTTCCAAATCTGGGAGTAATAAGACTCCCCCTATGGTAAAGTGTCTCAATGACTTTCTTTTAAAATTTCCAAGCACTAATCAACTAACTGCCCGTTTGGGGGGAAAGATTGCTCTTCATGCAAAGAACTGGGAACTCATTACCCAGGACAAATGGGTTTTAAATATAGAGTCCCAGGGATACAGATTTCACTTCCACACTTTGCCAACACCAAGCGAGTGGCCAGACCTACCCCCAAATCAGTGGGCGGAGGCCCAAAACCAAATACTTTCTCTCTTGAGCATGGGGACTAGTCAGTTGGTACCAGAAGAGGAAAAGGGACAAGGTTTCTACTCTAGACTTTTCCTGGTACCCAGAAAAGACAATTAATGGCGTCCTATCCTGTACCTGTCTACTCTAAACACCTTTTTGGAGATTCCAAAATACAAAATGCTGACTCTTCACCAGTTGCTTCCTATGCTAGGCAAAGATGCCTGGTTGGCAACACTAGATTTAAAAGAAGCATACCTGCACATCCCATTCAGGGAATCTTGTAGACTATACCCACAATTCAAAGCCGGCTACACGCACTGTCAGTTCTCTGCACTGCCCTTTGGCTTATCTACTGTGCCCAGGGTATTCACAAAGTGCCTAGCTCTAGTTATTGCATTTTGCAGGCAAAGAAATATTCAAATAACCCATACCCAAACGATTGTCTAATTCAAGCAGAAAGCCAGGACATACTTTTGAATCATCTGGCCTTTGTAAAAAGGGTTTTAACTTGTCTGGGGTACACCTTAAATGAAAAGAAATCGCATCTGGTATACCCTGTCAACAGATTATATTCCTGGGAGCAAGCTTGAATGCAACTTCCCAGATGGCTTTCCTCACTCCACAGAAACAAATTAATTTAACAACCTACTTCAAACAAGTGGCCACAAAAACCCTGCTATCTGCAAGACAAATACTGCAAACCTTGGGGTTCATGGCCTCCTGTATTCTTCTAATTCCATATGTAAGACTGCATGTGAGGAAACTTCAGTGGTATCTAAAAAGCCTATGGTGTCAACATTCTCAGGATCTAGAAGCAATGATTCCTATCTTACCTTGCCTACACTAACTGGCAAAACAACTAATAAACACAAAGGCAGGCTCGGTGGCAAATATGCAGTCATAAAAAGAATTTATTTAATTATTTATTTTTACCTTTCACATCACCCCCTGCCACCCAAACCCTAACAGACGCATCAGACTATGCATTGGTGGCTCACTTGGCAGGGAAGTGCATTCAGGGCAAATGGAACCCAAGTCAAATGCACCTGCATATCAATAAAAAAGAAATGTTAGTTGTACAGAATGCTCTGACAGCCTTCAAGGACCACATCCTTCTAGGACAACTAATGGTAAAGACTTGACAACACCACTGTTATGTGGTACATAAACAAGCAGGGGGGGTACACATTCTTAACCCCTCTGCAGACTAGCCATGGCACTGTGGAATACAACCTTGAACTACCAAGTGCACCTATAAGCTCGATTCCTGCCAGGAAAATTAAATACACTGGCAGACGGACTAAGCAGAAACATCATGGATCCACACGAGTGGAAACTGGAACCAAGGATTTTCAACATGTTGACAAGCAAATGGGGGAGCCGAGATATTGACCTGTTTGCCTCTCGCCAGAACTACCAATTGGACAAATTTTGCACTTGGACTCCCCACAAACAAGACTGGAAAGTGGATGCTCTGTCCTTCAGCTGGAAAAACCCATCAGTATATGCCTTCCCCCCTCTGACTCTGCTCTCCAAAGTACTACTAAAAATCAAACAGGACAAACCAAGGATGATTTTGATTGCACCAGACCGGCCACGCCAACACTGGTACCCCCTCCTGCGCAGTGGCACCCGCCTTAGACTCTTTCCCTGTTGTCTCAGCAGGAGAACTAGATTCTGCACCCTCAGCTAGTAACATTGAACCTAGCAGCCTGGCTAATTACCTAATCTCTCCTTTACCCATCCCCTCAGTAAACCTGTGATGGATATCATTTTAGAGGCAAGGAGGCCTAGTACTAGAAAATCTTATGCTGAAAAATGGAAAAGATTCTGTGCTTGGAATCAGTCTCAAGGAATGAGGGCAGCAGCACCCAATTTACCTCAGATTTTACAATACTTAACTGAGATGCTTCACAAGGGCCTGTCTTTTTCCTCCATTAAAATTCACGCCTCAGCCGTTTCAGCTCATTGTAACACAGAACATCCTCTCTCCTCTCCCTCTCCTCCACTGCTCAAGCAGTACCTCAGAGGAGCCAAAAACTTGAGACCACCCAGGGGAGCTGCAACCCCATCCTGGGACCTTAACTTTGTTTTGGAGAAACTCACTCTACCTCCTTTTGAGCCAGCTGCTACTGCAGACTTAAAATGCATTTCTTGGAAAACAGCTTTCCTTTTAACAATCACTTCAGTAAGAAGGGTATCTGAATTACAGGCCCTTATGCGGACAAGGTGTCCCTCAGAACCAATCCATCCTTCATGCCCAAGGTGGTATACAGTGTGGCTCTTAATCAGTCCATTCATTTGCCAGCCTTCTTTCCCAATCCACAGAACAAAGGGGAATGGATACTGCATTCCTTTGATGTGCACAGACAACTTAGATTCTACTTGGACAGGACTAAACCTCAAAGGAAATCTGAACAACTGCTGGTGGCATTTGCTGCAGGGGCAGAGGGGAAGGCTATTTCAAAGCAAACCACTTCTAAATGGGTAGGCCATTGCATTCATTTCTGCTATTAGCACCATGGGAAACCTATCCCTCAGGGGATCAGACCTCACTCCACCAGGGCTTGCATCTACCTCTACAGCCTTTCTCAGAGGCATCCCTACCAGGGACATCCTAGAAGCTGCTTCCTGGAGTTCTGTACATACTTTCACCAAGCATCATCATTTGCCAATTTTCTCTAAATCCAGAGCTGACTTTGCCACTGCAGTCTTACAGGGCCTTATAGCTGGTACTAATGCTATCTAAATTCTTCCTTTCAACCATAGCTTTGAGAATCTACCCAAATGTAATGACTGCAACATTGAAACACAAAGAACATAGTACAGTTGTATACACTTACCATAAATGTAGATGTTCAAGTGTATTCACTGTTGCAGTCCTGGTTACCCTCCCTCCAGCCCCCTAACTTCTTTTGGCTATACCTTTACTTTCCTTTACTATGCTTAAAAGCTTTTTGGTGTATTTGTTTTTTTGTTGGAGGTATACCATTGTATTTTTACAATTAATTACTTCCCATTAGGGGGGCACCTGACATCTGGGGCAAGAAAAACTGATGTAATGGCGTCGGCTGAATGTTTTATACCCCTGACGACCTGACGTCATGGAAGAAGGGACAGCAACCAACGCAGGACCCAAGACTTTATTAATCAGGCCGACTGAGGGCTACCTGCAAGCAGATAACCCTAATGTAATGACTGCAACAGTGAATACACTCAAACATCTACATTTATGGTATGTGTACACAACTGTACTTTGTGTTCCCTGTCCTAGGTTACGATGGTGGGTGGTCTGTGCATTTGGTGTGCTTAAAAATCCCACAGAATTCTACAGTGCTTGTACATCTTTCCAAGACATGCAAAAAAAGTTTTTTTTTTAAACTTTGGGATTTTCATGGTCTCTTAATGTTGATCGTTTATGTAGATGTTCATCGTGCATACAGCTGCAGTCATAACAGATGGGTTCTCCTGCCGTCAGGCAGGTCCTCGGGTTGGGCGAATTCCAAAGTCTAGGTCCGGCGTCGCTTCTTCCCTGACGTCAGTGCGACAGGGGTATAAAGGAACCAGCCGACGCCATTTTCTTCAGTCTTTCTTGCCGCGCGGTGCCCGAAGCAGAAGCAGTTCGCAAGTGCCGGTAGGCCAGCTCCTGAGATTACGAAAATTTGGAAACCGAAGTCTTCTTAAAAGCTAAGTACCCCGTTGGGGAAACTTTTCTTGCCTCAGACTGATGTCAAAGTTAATAATTGTATTTCTTGTGGGAAGCAAATACCGCATAAGGATTTCCATTCCCTCTGTATACCTTGTTTAGGCCCAGACCACGACGTCTCGGTCTGTCGTTTTTGTGCTACATTCAATTTTGTGCTACATTCAACAAACGCACTATTAAGAGCGTCGGGCAGAGTTCGCCCAGCATTATTTTGGGAAAGCATTTAACTATACTATGTCGTCGGATACTCCGACTCCGGTTTTGTCTAAAAAACGCAAAGACAAGGACCGAGACACGAGTTCCGCGGCCTCTACTGACACCACGCCAAAGCCGGCTACACATGGTCAGGTTCTCAGCGAGGCGCCTACGCAGCCCCTGACTACCGACGACACTTCTTTGACGGTGTCTCCTGTGCCCGAGGTCGCAGGCTCCTCGGCCCACACCCCGACTACAGATACCGAAGCCACTCTTGGCGTTGAAACTCAGAATGTGGACAGGTCCACCTCCACTTAAGGTGTCTTCAGACCTTCCTCTTTCTCCATCAAGGCTTTCACAAAGTCTAAAGCAACCATGCACTCTAAGAGACCAGCTACACAGAGCCCATCTCCAGGCCCCATGCCTAAGAAACAGATGCTTAAAATGGCTGAGGATTTAATTACTCTTATCAGAGGTTCTCAGCCCCCACCGGACAAAAGGCCCAGAGTGGAGGAAGATTCCCCCTGCTCTGATCAGGGCTCCATTATTTCAGAGCTCTCTGATGATCAGGAGCATTCTTACTCCCCTTTTGAAGACACTGATGCGGAGGAGTCCATCCCTTCTGTATCCCCCCCTGAGGATTACTCATTTGGGGAAACTTTGCATACCTTAAGGGAACACTTCCACTGGGAAGGCCAGGATTATTCAGATTCCAAGAAAAGGCTCAGGGAATTTCTCTTGTTACCTCAGCACAGGCCTCTGGCTATCCCTCCTGTCTTGGACATCCTAGATGATGTTTACTCAGAGGCCTGCCTTAACCCGAACTCTCTACCTCCAGCCCCAGTTAAGCCTGACAGGTACTACAGGGTTCCTGACTCACACCAGTTTCTATACAAAAGCCATGCTGCTGACCCAGAAACCATCTCACAGGGCCCCAAGGGAGTTAAGGCCTCCATTGCTAAACATCCATTGCCTTCCGAGAGAGATTCCAGATCCTTCGAAAGGTGGGGGAAAAAGGTATATACCTCTGCTACCTTATCCATGAGGTCCTTAAACTGTCAGTTTCATATGCTAAAATACCAACAGTTTTTGTTATCACAATTGAAAAGTAAAATGTCACAACCTGAACAACCAGACTTGAAGGAGTTGCAGGATTTGATGCATAGTGCAGAACAAGTGGGTAAGCATACCTTACAATGTGGTTTTGATGCTCTAGAGGCCTCATGTAGAGCTGCTGTTACAGGATCAGTCATACGTAGGCATGCCTGGCTCAAGGAACAAGCCTTGCCTGATCATGTCAAAGCTAAATTACTAGACGCCCCTCTTCAAAAGGATGTACTATTTGGTGCTAATGCTGAGAAGGTATTAAGGAAAATGGAGGAAAAGGCTAAATCAATGCAAACTGTGAAAGAATTTCTACAGGTTCAACCCCCACGTTTTAGTAGAAATTGGCCTTCCAAAAACTTGTCCTTTCCTGCCACAGACAGACCCCAAAGAGGCAGATACAGGCACCCGAGGGGCAGAGGACAATCCCAAGGATAGTTTAGAGGCAGACAATGGCAAGCTCCTACACAGAGGTGGTGAGGACAACTCGCAATCTTTCAGAAAGCAAACCCAATGACTTTCCCCTTTGTATGCCAACCAGGTCTCAAATGGCAGCCCCCTTAGGAGGAAAGCTGGCATTATTTTCAAAAAATTGGCATATTGTCACAAAGGACAAATGGATCCTGGACATTATAAACAGAGGCTACAAATTCCATTTTCACACCCTTCCAAAAATGAGAGGCATGCCAAACCTGCCACACAATCAAAGGGCAGAGGCACAAAGGCAAATTACAGATCTCATAAACATGAAAGCTATTCAAGAGGTACCTACACACGAACAAGGTCAAGGTATTCCAGGCTATTTCTGGTGCCAAGGAAGGGAAAAGATTGGAGACCTATTTTGGATCTATCCATCCTAAACACATTTCTACTTGTACCAAAATTCAAGATGCTCACTCTACAGCAACTTCTTCCCATGCTGGGCAAGGAGTCTTGGCTGGTAACATTGGACCTCAAGGAGGCATACCTGCATGTCCCAATCAGACAAAATTGCAGAAGGTACCTCAGATTTCTTGCAGGTTCAACCCATTATCAATTCTCTGCATTGCCCTTTGGCTTATCTACTGCACCCAGAGTATTCACGAAATGCCTGGCATCAGTAATTGCCTACTGCAGACTTCAAGGGATACAAATATACCCCTATTTGGACGACTGCCCGATCCAAGCGGACAGCAAGCACATTCTTCTGAAACATCTGGCTTATGCAATAATGTTATTGAACTCTCTGGGATACACAGTCAACAAAAAGAAATCAAGGCTAATACCCTCTCGGAAGATAATTTTCCTGGGTGCCAATTTGGACACAAACACCCAGATGGCCTACCTCACGCCAGAGAAGCAGGGGCAACTAATTCAATACTTCAGAACACTAGCAAATTGCACCAGGCTGACTGCAAGGAAAATCCTGCAGGCTCTGGGATTCATGGCATCTTGCATCTTACTAATCCCATGTGCAAAGCTGCATATGAGGAAACTACAATGGTACCTGAAAAACATATGGTCTCAACACAGCCACATTTTGGAAACAATAATACCACTAATTCCATGTCTGCAAAAGGAATTTCTGTGGTGGGCTCAAGCATGTCAAACAAATACAGGTCTTCATTCAGCAAGCCTCAAGCAAATCAAGTCATCACAACAGACACCTCGGACTACGCCTGGGGGACGCACATGACAGATCGGTGCATTCAGGGCAAATGGTCCCAAAAAGAAAAGCACCTTCACATCAATCAAAAAGAAATGCTAGCAGTAATAAATGCTATTATAGTTTTCAAGGACCTTCTACAACCAGGTCAACTATTGATGAGAACGGACAACACCACAGTTATGTGGTACATAAACAGGGAGGAACACATTCTTACTCTCTATGCAGACTGGCCATGTCACTTTGGAACATGGCCATGGACTTACAAATGGAACTACAAGCACAGTACTTGCCAGGCAAGGAAAACACGCTGGCAGACAACCTAAGCAGGAATATGACAGATCCACACGAATGGAAATTGCATCCAAAAGTTTTTACAGAAATAATCCAGGAATGGGGAAGGCCAGACATAGATCTCTTTGCCTCCCACAAAAATCAATTGACAAAATTCTGCTCAAGCATCTTCCATCCAAAGGCCTGGGGAGTGGACGCTCTCTCTTTCAGTTGGACATCAATGACAGTTTATGCCTTCCCACCTCTTCCTCTGCTGCCCAAAGTTCTATTGAAGACCAGAGCAGACAGACTAAAGATGATTCTCATTGCTCCAGACTGGCCAAGGCAACACTGGTACCCACTCCTGAGGAGCCTGACGCATTCCCCACCGTGGACCATGCTTCTTCTGACTCAGCACAGCTTCAAAGCTCTTTACAGCCAGCTAAAAACACTCAATCTAGCCGCATGGAAGATTCCTTAGCATCACAACAGGCCCTACTCTCCAAGGAGGTGCAGGATGTCATTTTGGAGGCCAGAAGGCCATCAACTAGAAAAGCTTACTCCGCAAAATGGAAACGTTTTTGTGTCTGGAATGAGAAAAATGGCCAGCATCCTGGAAAACTGAATTTACCTCAAACACTACAATATTTGGCTGAACTGCTAAGCAGTGGACTTTTTCTCCTTCATCAAAATCCATGCCTCAGCCATTTCTGCAGAATACAACACTGATCCACCTTTATTCTCTCACCCTCTCTTAAGACAGTTCCTCAGAGGGGCTAAGAATTTAAGACCTCCAAGGAAACGACCAATACCTGCTTGGGATCTTAATTTAATTCTGGAAAAACTGACCTTGCCTCCCTTTGAGCCAGCTGCCTCATCAGATTTGCAATATTTGTCCTGGAAAACAGCTTGCCTTCTGGCTATCACCTCAGCTCGTAGAGTTTCAGAACTACAGGCTCTCATGGCTGTCCAGCCTTTTATCATCTTCCATCAGGACAGAGATTCCTTACGAACCCAACCCGTCCTTTATGCCTAAAGTGGTATCCAGGGTAGCTTTAAATCAGGCCATACATTTACCTACTTTTTATCCTAATCCTCAAAACAAAGGGCAGATATTACTACATTCCTTGGACATCCACAGACAACTGCGTTATTATTTGGACAGAACAAAGCCTTTCAGAAAATCAGAACAGCTCTTTGTGGCCTATGCGGTAGGAGCTCAAGGAAAGCCAATTTCCAAACAGACCATCTCAAAATGGATAGCCCACTGCATACACTTTTGCTATTCCTTTCATGGCAAAACTGTACCTACAGGCATTAACTCATTCCACCAGGGCCACAGCCACATCTGCAGCCTTCCTCAGAGGAGTTCCTACCAAGGATATTTTGGAAGCAGCCACTTGGAGTTCTGTGCATACCTTCTCCAAGCACTACAACCTACCATTTTACTCAAAATCTAGAGCAGGCTTTGCCACTGCAGTCTTGCAGGGCATTTTGGCTCCTCCTAGTTCCACCTAGTGCCTACCACCCCCTTCTTAGCTTTGGGATTCTGCCCGTCTGTTATGACTGCAGCTGTATGCACGATGAACATAGTACAGTTTTGTACCTACCATAAATGTAGATGTTCGAGTGCTAATACAGCTGCAGTCCAGGTTTCCCTCCCTCCTTCCCCTCTTGGGACAGGCCTATAGGCTAACACATCCTCATACAACCTGATTGGGGTATTCATTTATGATGTGTTTGCTTGCACTACTGTATTTTGATTATATTGCACTGCATTATTACACAAATTTATGTATTGCCTTCCTTCTGGGGGCACCTGACATCTGGGGCAAGAAAAACTGAAGAAAATGGCGTCTGCTGGTTCCTTTATACCCCTGTCACACTGACGTCAGGGAAGAAGCGACAACAACCGACGCCGGACCTAGACTTTGGAATTCGGACGACCGAGGACCCGCCTGACGGCAGGAGAACCCATCTGTTATGACTGCAGCTGTATTAGCACTCGAACATATACATTTATGGTAGGTACAAAACTGTACTTTTTTTTCCATTTTAAAATGGTTAGTAAAGAAACATTCAGACTATGTAAAGATGATTATGGTAACAACACAGCTGTCTCATTTCAGCGCTGCCATTGTTATACATTTCCATTTTTTGCCTCTTGGAATTCCATCATTTCTAGCAGGTATCCATTTTGATGTTATCTTTCTCGGGATGGCTGCTTTTATTCATGCACTGAAGACTTCTGACTACTTGCCTTTTCTTCTGACACCATTTTTAGGTGTTGGCAAAAAAACTACCTGGCTACTGCCTTAGATCAGTTTTCGAGATGGGTAACCTAATAGAAAGAGAGATTATTTATGGTGACACTTCAGTTGAAAATTGCATCAGTGATAAATGTACAAAAAAAAAAAACCCATGCATTTCATGTTTTTTTCTTGTACCGAATTAGAAATTCTGTTGAGGTTCTATGTATTATTTTTACGTTCTCTGTCCCAGAAGCTCCTTGTGTAGGATTTGGCACAGATTTGCTTAACACAGTGAAGTGTTAGCATTATGCTTCTGCAGCAGTTAATGCTGGCGTATGAAGTTGGCTTAAGTGACGGTTGTGTAATTCATAGTGGCTGAATTCCACAGGTGTGTAATAATTAGATGTTTGTAAACCCCTCCTAGCTCGGTTAATTCTGTTGTCAGAATTTCATGTTTCTAATTATAGCTACCTAAATACATTTATTTAAATAGCTCAACAGTTTTAATAATAAGCTGTAGTTTGTTACTGCAGAGATCTTTTCAGTAAACAGGCAGCATTAGGACACCAGTGGCAACATTATGAAAACAAAAATCCCCTTTTGAAGATGCCCTGTAAACTTAACAGGAGTTATTTTCAGGTACAAATAGTAATTTTATGCAGTAGCTCTTTGAAATTCTTTACAACATGCATAACCTATAGTTAGATGGTAATGGTTAGTGTTGGATTTTTGCAAGAGACTGCGAAAAGAGCTAATATCACTTCAGTACCCCTGGTAAGGATGCATATTACAGGCATGTTGGAACATCATCAGAGATTTGATGTCCAAAGGGAAATGTGGAAACGACTAGAGATTTACATAAATAGTTTTTTAACATACAAGTTTGGTCATATAAGTGCCAAAGTTATGAAAATGGGAGTGGGTTTCTGTCCCATTTTCCTGGTGTATATGAAAAGTTACTCAAAAGTACCCCTTTTACAGTTTCAGCCACACAGGTTCGGGTGTCAGGGTTAAGATGTGGAGCCACACAATTGTGCTGTATCTAGAAAATATGAATACATTGAAAATACAGAGTGACTGGAGCCCAAGCTTGGTGTAATACCTTTTAAAATTTTTTGTTTGTTTTTTGTGTGCTATGAGAAGCTGAAGTTTGAAAAGGATTTGTAAAATGCACTGCAGTAACTGTTTTTGTTTGTGGCCTTAGTGCTTGAAACGGGATGAGTTTTCTTAACTCTACCACAAACACTGGCAAAATAAATGCTTCCTCTAACTAATTTTGTAAATGTGGTCAGAAAATGTTGTATAATCATACCTCTCAACCTCTTAGCGCAGGAAATCTGGACAAAGCTATAAATAAAAGTGGGATAAAGGCCCAGAAATATGGGCATTTTTTAAATATTGCTCTTACAAACTTAGAAAGCTGATAGGATAACAGGTTTTGCATTAGCATGAATTTTCTGAAGGGTATGAAGTCCGAAACTCAAATATCTGTCATTATTTTCTAACTTTGGTCTTACTGGGTAAATAGGCTGGTCAAAAGACAATTTTCAGTCACACCCTGGGTTCAGTAAGAAAAGTACCATTGTTACGTTACAGGTCTGTAGTTAGTGCTGCTCACTGGTGACACTGAGCTTTGGATTTGACTGTGTGTGTGTGTGTGTGTGTGTGTTGGGGGGGGGGTTGGGGGGGCTACTCCCTGTTCAGTGGTGAAGGGACATTGATTTCTGACATGCAAACAAAACCCAATAGTAATATTGCAGGAGATCATTCACATTAGTTAATTATTACCAGTGTATTGTGGATGTGTGGGCTTGCTATCATTCAATATAGGACCTTCTGCCTGAAAACAGTGGAACAAGAATAAGTAGTGGTGATGGGATTGATGGTCTTAACTCCGATGGTCTGTCGTGGCCTAACCTGAAGGCTGTGGCACATCTTTCTAAGTACAGCATTGGTCATAAACTGACCACTGCACTACTGAATATGGCTTAGATGAATATAGCAAAAGAAATGCTGCAAACCTGAATGTATGTCTCATGTGGCAGAAAGACAGAATGCTGAGTAGCACAACAGCAAGTCGTCATTGCTCTCCTGGTGAACCTAGTGGGACAGCTTATGGATTTTTCACAGGCTGGGTCATACTTAGTGCCACAAAGGGATGGCAAAAGGTTTTAACATTGATTATATTGGTGGGAGGAGAAAAATTAAAACAGTTCAGTTTTGGGTATAAAGCTTGTACTGACATTGGAATGTATTAGTGTCACAGTTACTGAATTATGTTTTCAGTTTCACTTTAGTGCATTTGTGTTTGAAACTTCAGTACGTGTGTGTGTGTCCCCTGCAGTTTGTCGAATGCTGTTTCTTCAAACACAAGGTGTGTAGTTTAATGCCAACTGTATGGATAGACGAGCAGTGGAAACGTTGATGGTGTGTAATGCTGAGACAGGTAAGTGGGGTTAGAGGGGTGAGAGTATTTTTGTGTGCGCATGTTGAGTTAGGATCAGAGATGAGTAAAAGATGTGTTGTATGTCTGAGTATGAGTTTGTGTATTTTAGGTTCAGGGTTAGGATAGCGGATAGATATAGTGTTTGTGTGTGAATTTTTGTGTTGTGTTTTTTGTGTAGTGGCCTGCCCCCCCCCCCCCCCCCGCACCACCTTAGTAATGGGTGCTATCCCTAATGCTACCAGTTCCCTTAACCCAAACCCTACATTTTACCTTCATAAAAACCTTCCCTTAATACTGCCGCTATTCATATGAATTTGAGGTACTGTTATTGGGGATTTTACTGTTACTATCTGGAGACAAATAGTTTTCCTTTTTTGGTATTATTTCATTCAATATTTTTCTGTTTTCGGTATTGTGTATGTTCAAACTTTTTTGGTTGCTGTTTTCAGCTTGACATCAAATCAGTTTGATCCTACACAATAGGTGTGTGTGTGTGTGTGTGTGTGTGTGTGTGTGTGTGTGTGTGTGTGTGTGTGTGTGTGTGTGTGTGTGTGTGTGTGTGTGTATACAAGGCTATCCACCCAGCAGTGAGAATCTCTGCTCTAGATGATATGGTGCTGAAGTGACATACCGACCCCATAGGTAAAAAAAAAGGTTATGGATAGATGTAAAGTACACACACACACACACACACACAAATGATTGTAGTAGTATAGTTACAATGTGGAAAAAAAAAAAGAAGGGCAGCCGCGGTGGTGCAGCGGTTAGCGTTGCCGCCTCACAGCAAGAGGTTCTCCGGTTCGATCCTCGGCTGGGGTGCCTTCTGTGCGGAGTCTGCATGTCCTCCCTGTGGTCCCGTGGGTTTCCTCCGGGTGCTCTGATTTCCTCCCACATCCCAAAGGCATGCTGTAGGTGGATTGGACACTCCAAATTGGCCCTAGGTGTGCATGTGTGTGCCTTCTGTGGAAGGTTGGGTGCCAGGCTGGCAACTTGACACCGTAAAACTCCACTGCCAGTCATGAGCGGACAGGTGATCCGCTGTGGTGACCCCTAACTGGTAAAAGCGAAATGAAGTTACAATGTGAAAAAAGCTGCACACTTATAATTTTGAGGTACCCAAAATCACTACAAATTTACTGTTAGAATACAACTTTTCGACACCAGTGAAAAGTACCACCCATATTTTATAAGTTTGTATTGACCCTAGAAAGCAGCAGCCAGTGATTGTAGCCCCGCATTCTGAAGTAGCCTGCTTAGGTGTAATTAACATAATTGTACACACAATTCTAATTCATGTGGCAGCTCCATTCTGCTTCTGTAGCATGGGGGATGTAATGTGTAGGCAGCCTAGTACATGTGCATAAAACTGATTTTATTGCATTTTAATTCTGCCTCCATAGAGCATGAGTGTACGAGAGTCAAACTGTCTACATTGTAGCAGTCTTTGAGGATTGCATTCCTTTTTATTATCTCGAGGCGTTCCTTATTCGACTCTGTCTCCACATGTAAATGCATTAGTAGTGTTTGAGTGAAAAAGAGGTCGATGCCTTTATAAACTTGCACTTTAGTCCTCTGTAGCTTGGCAGTTAGACGGTTTAGTTAAGACTGTTATTTGGAAGTAATTGTCTCAGTGGTGTATAGGCAAGGTATCAATCTGAGCCACATGCGAACTGAGTTCAGGAACAGATTACAGGCCACAGGTGAGATTGACGGGGGGGGGTGGGATGAAACAACGAATGTCTTGGCTTTAAGAGAGAGTTTGGATGGAACTGTTGCCTGCGTGACTTGATGGAGGCTGGGTGTCTCGTATCTCAGCAGGTTATGTTAAGGGAATAGTAGACATGTTGATGTTGCACATCTTGCCTTCTAGTAGGAATTGACTGGCCTTTGCCACAGAGTGAGTGATCCCAGCACCTGTCTGGAAGAGCTGTTTGAGTAGTTTTTACATAGGGAATGATCACACACTGTCAAGAGCATGCAGGTGAAATGACCATTGGCTGTTTGCAAACCATGAAACAAAATGCAAGAAGTGCTGTTAAGTAATGAGAATTTGTACGACTTAAGTTGATGCTGACTTTTCATGATGATGCTTTGCTGAGTGTGCTCAAATTCCTTACCAAATAAAGTAAACTTTGAATGCACAGCAGCAGCCCTGGGTGTGACTTCCCAACAGTTCATGGATACAGTTTTTTTTAGTTAGGGTCACCAAGAAGTTGATTATTCCACCACTTTGTGAACTTAGTTTTGATTTAAAAAATCCAAACTTGGACCCTTTTGAACTGGTGGCATTGGACCCATTTGAGTTGTCTGACCTGGAAGATTCTTTCTGGTGGCTGTGATGTTATGCAGCGGAACTGAAATCCTTGATGTGTAGAGTCTCATTTACCATGTTCTACAAAGATGAATCTGAGAACTAACCCTTCATTCATGCCAACGTTGGTCTCAGAGGTTTCCCTGAAGCAGGCAGTGTAACTTGCCTGTCTTCTTTCCCAACCTAGAAGATAAAGGGAGGGCATTTTGAACCTCTTAGGTGTTTACAGGCAACTTGGTTATATGGACAGAACCAGCAATTTTAGACAGATTGAAGTTGCTAGCTGTGCTCCATACGCTCACTAAACGATTGGTTCTCAAAACAGTTAGCTCTTCCCTGTGAGATAACAATTTGTTTTGCCAGAAACATTCTCATCTGTAAACTACAGTATCTGCTTTCACTCACTGCTTTAGGTTAACTCTCCAAACTGCAACCTCCTATAAAGACTTGAGTAAAGTTTGTAACTTTATTGACCAGTCATATCAGACACCTGACTATGACTTCTTTCTCTCGGTACACTTCCAGTTAATCTTAAAGTCTCTGTTCTAGCCACGGTCAATTACAGGGTAATTTTTTTTTCCTGTTTTTGACCTCCCTTGACTCATCTCCTCTTTCCCTGTAACTACCAGAACTCGCGTAGCAGAGGTAACAACATAGTTTATCTACAAAAGTCTCAGTTTACTCCAAAATGTATTGGGAATGCTTTCCAAAAACTAACTCCCGCCTTCTGGACCAGTATTTCTGAAAGTATTACAACTCTTCCATTATCTCCTCTTTTAAGCAGGCACTGAAAGCACACTAGCTTGAAGAAATGTAGTGCCAGTGTGTAAGCCACCTTAGATTTTAACTTTCTACAATTCGGTTCATCCTCCTCCTTTGTAACAGTAGCGATTTAGTTCAGTGTTGCATTTTCAAACTTTGAATATTTTATAAATGTTATATCTAATGCTTGGAACTGACTTTAATCATTGCTTTATTTTTCTTGATATGCTTACACTATTTGATGGTTTACTTGGGTATTGTGTATATGTTCATTTTTGCAATTTACTTGTGTTGCTTTTTAACTTTAGTCATGGCTGAGAAACTGGCATTTTGACCAGTTCATTCATTTATCCAGCTGTCAAATGTGTAATGCATTTAAATAATTAATTTAAAATCCTCACATAGTGAGAGGTTTGTAGCTCTTCTTTCATTCCCTCTTCTGAGTCATAAAACTGTTGAATGTCTGGTGTCCTCGCATCTGTTTTTCCTGTGTACCGCCTTTCTCAGCTGCCTTGTTTCCTCCCACTGGAGCCAGAAACCTGATGTTCATCGTGTTTCGCTGCTGCAGTCATTACACTTGGGTTATCCTGCCATCAGGCAGTCCCGCAGTCGGCCAGAGTTCCAAAGTCTTGGTCCGGCATCGGTTGCTGTCACTTCTTCCCTGACGTCAGTGCGCCAGGGGTATATAAGGTGCAGCTGACGCCATTTTCACCAGTCTTTCTTGCCGTGCGGTGCCCGAAGCAAAAGCAGTTCGCAAGTGCCAGTCGGCAGACTCCTGAGATTTTCAATTCGAATTTTCAAAATCGAAGTCTTCAGTAAAGCTAAGTACCCCGTTGGGGAAACTTTTTCTTGCCTCAGACCGATGTCAGTAAAAGTTAATAATTGTATTTCTTGTGGGAAGCAAATACCGCATAAGGATTTTCATTCTTACTATATTCCATGCCTAGGCCCAGACCACGACGTTACTAGTTGTTGGTTTTGTGCTAGATTTAACAAACGCACTATTAAACGTCGGTTTGATTTTGCTCGTCATTACTTTGGGCAAAGGTTTAATTATACCATGCCATCGGAACAACCGATGACCGGAATACACAAAAAACGCAAAGACAAGGGTAAGGACAGGCATCCGAGGCCCAAAACTGACGATGAAGCCTCTTCTAGGCCAGTCGCCGGTTCTCAGTGAGGTGCTTTCGCAGCACCTGACACCCGCTACCTCAGAGCCACAGGTCGCCTCCGACTCCCACGTGGAGATGCCTAGGCCTCTGGATACTCAAGGTGTGTTGGGCCTTCGGAAACTAACCCTTCAGATGGGTCCGGAGCCACTGAGCAGGCATCGGCTCCTGAGGGTGTTTTCAGACCTTCACAGATTACCATTAAAACTACAGCCAAGTCAAAAACTCCATTAAAGACAAAGAAGCGAATACAGCATTCACCTGGACAGGCCTCCATGCCTAAAAAACAGATGCTCAAAATTGCCGAAGACTTAATTACTCTGATTAGGGGTATCCATTCCCCTCCTGATAAAAAGCCTAGGCAGGATATAGACTGATTCCTCTGACCAGGTTTCCATTTACTCTGATTCCTCTTTAGACCAGGGATACTCTTTACCCCCCTATGTGGACTGTGATGCTGAAGAATCAGTTCCTTCAGCCTCTCCTCCAGAGGATTATTCTTTTGGGGAAACTTTACATACCATTGGGAGGGCCAAGATTACTCAGAATCCAAGAAAAGGCTCAGAGATTTTCTTTTATTACCTCTGCACAGACCCTTGCTATTCCACCAGTGTTGGATATTGTGGATGATGTGTTCTCTGAATCCAGTTTAAATCCTGATTCTTTGCCCCCTGCTCCAGTCTAGCCAGACAGGTACTACAGAGTCCCTGTCTCTCACAAATTTCTTTATAAAAACCCTGTTGCTGACCCAGAAACTATTTCCCAGGGTCCCAAAGGGGTAAAGGCTTCCACGGCTAAGAATCTATTTCCCTCTGACAGGGATTCTAGAGCATTAGACAGATGGTGGAAGAAAGTTTACACTTCTGCAACTTTAGCAGTGAGAGCTTTAAAATGCCAGTTTCACATGCTTAAATACCAACAATATTTAATGTCTCTGTTAAAGCAGAAAATGATTACAAGTTCAGAACAACCCGACTATAAGGAAATGCAGGAGTTATTACATGCAGCTGAACAAATGGGCAAACATACTCTGCAATGTTGTTTTGATTCATTAGAGGCTTCCTGTAGAGCAGCAGTTACAGGATATGTGATTCGAAGACATGCTTGGTTAAAAGAATAAAGTTTACCTGATCATGTTTAGGCTAAATTATTGGATGCTCCTTTACAGCAGGATATTTTATTTGGTGTTAAGGCAGAGGAGGTCTTAAAGAAAATGGAGGATAAGGCAAAATCTATGCAAACGGTGAAGGATTTCTTACAGGTACAACCACCTAGATTTAGCAGAAATTGGCCTTCAAAGAATTGGTCCTTTCCAGTGTCAGACAGACCACAAAGAGGCAGATACAGACACCCAAGAGGCAGATCTCAGCCCCAAGGCTCTTACAGACCACGACAGTGGGGTGCTTCAATCCCAAAAGGAGGTGAAGACAAGTCACAACCTTACAGGAAACAGTCCCAAGGACTTCCCCCCTTCAAATGCCAAGCACTTACCTTTTGGCGGCCCCCTTAGGGGGAAAACTTGCATTTTTTTCTCAAAATTTGCATGTAATCACCCAAGACAAATGGGTTCTGAATATTGTGTCTCAAGGTTACAGGTTCCACTTTCACACACTACCAAGGCTAAAAGGAATGCCATACCTGCCACAAAATCAATGGGCAGAGGCACAAAAACAAATTACAGCCCTCATGGACATGAGAGCTATTCAAAAAGTGCCTACTACTAGCTTTTTTAATGAGCTAAAGTACGTTCAGTGATGCGTCTAATGAGGTAGCACCTGTTAGATGTTTACGTACTATCAAGTCTATTTCTGTAAAGCAGTGTCCACTTCCAAAATATCATTTTACATGGACCCTGTCATGTGCTCGCACTCTTTTTTTTTTTTTTTAAGAATACACTTCTATTTTTAGTAATTTGTGGTCCTATGTCACTCAAATCCTCAGTTTTTCCTTTATTTTCCTCTATTCTTCTCGTCATTTAACTAGTAACAAATAGTCTCTATTCTGAAGGGTAGGGAGTCGAAAGTCATTGTACCGTAGTAGTAAACCAATGCAGAAGAATGCAAAGTCCCTGAATATGTTTGTCACCATTACATGTGTTGATGCTGACAGAGTTCAGTCCCAAATATTGCCCTTCTCACTTGTGCACATGCATACACAATGTCACAGATTAATAGATCACTGATGTCAAATTGCAATGTATGGGGCATTGCTGTAGCCATAAGTATAGACGGAGCAAAACTGGGTCTGTGAAAAGACTAAAGGTAGAATGCTGCAAAGCTGGTAAGGGAAATTGAAAGTCCTGACACCAAGGAAAGGTTCTCAGCACGTCAGACATACGTGCAGTAGAAGAGATGGCAGAAAGCAGTGGGTCCATTTAAGACATCTTAGTATTTTTGTTCAGCAACAATGGTGGTTACCTGGAAGAAATACGTTGCCAAAGGAGAGTTGGGAGGTGGGATGCTTCAGGGATACCAGAGGCAAAGGGGCCCACTGTGTTGGAGCTAGCTTTAGTATGGTGGCTAGTGTGGACTGGAGATCTTCCACTGGCATTTTTTACATGGCTGCAAGTCTGTAAGGACCGGATTTTTGGGTACTCACATTTGGTGATTGAAACTGGATTGACAGTGTAGTGAAGCAGCATTGATGCTTTTACTATTTTTTTATACAGGATAAGTGAATTACACATACACGAGTGTAAAATCCCAAAGCCCCCTCTCTCTTTTTTTTTTTTATATGCTTTCTTACATTTATACTTTCAGGCATGTAAAGTGTTTTCAGTGAACAAGACTGTAGTCCAAACTTCCACTGAAATTTAAACATATAACTAAAACCTGTAGTTCTGTTCAGCTGTGGTCTACTGTACCCTCTCTAATAAAACTGTTTTGCTTAACGAGGGTTGTTTTGCAAATGTGGAACTTGTGTGCAATGTATTATTGCCATGACATATAGGGTACATTTTGCAGCAACCCTATTAATTTTAAATCTTTCCTTTTAAAAAACATTTTTATGTCATCCATGTCAGTATGTGGGGAAGATTACAGACATTAATTATGCATCTCATCTTTGACATTCTGATGCTTTGGATGATCCCCTAGACCGTCCTGTCTAAAGGTGTGCAGGACAACTGTGGGGTCCACCTTAAACTTTAAGTATTACATTGAGCAAACTTCCACTTATGATGGTGACACAGGCTAAGTAAGCATTGCATCTTATCTGTGTTTTTTTTAATCATTTGTGTAAGAAAGTAATGGTCTAATAAGGTGATGCTTTATGGCAAGGAGGGATTTAAAACGTGAATCGCCCACAACCCTGCTGTGATGTATTGCTATAAAACAATTGTTTTAAAAATAACAATGTTACCTTTTTAAAATTGTTATACAAAACTGTGTTATCCGCCATCTCCCTGCATTGGGGTACCACAGTGGGATGACTTGTGATGCTGTGCACCTGCTCACACCAGTGAACATGGATGCACCTTTGCAGTACATAGAGCTGTTAAACTTAGGATGCTGGAAGCATGATGGCAGAGGAGGGTTATATCTAGTTTAACATGCAGGATGGGCACATTTTAATGTTCTTTCAGTGTATTGAGTTAACATCCAAGCAGAGCTAGAAGGGGAGAGTTGAACTGAAAAAAAAATGCTTTGTTTCTTCTCTTAACTCTAAGTGAATGGTTACCACAGAGCTGGTAGCTTTCAGGAACTTCACTAGCAAGTGTTTCAGGATGGCTATTGAACTTGTTATAGGGTACTAGGTTTCACCTACCATTTGTTGCACTTAAGTGAGAAGTGAAACTTGCCTGTTTAACAAACAGCACTTCTCTGTGCAAGCAATGAATTGTGTGAAAAAAAAAAATCTACATTTTGTGGTGGTATTGGATTTCACTGAGTCAGGTTTGACTCCCTGTTAATCATACCAATGCCTGAGAAAACACTTGTCAGGAATTGCAGATCTGAGTATAGTTCTATGATACAGTGGCTTCAGAGTTGATCGTATTGGATGAGACCATGTGACCGTGAGTTGTAGTTATTTTAATAGATCGTGTCTGTGCTGTTCCTTAAATTGTTCAGAATTTTGGTGTACCTGCTACTTTGTACTGAAATAGTAAAGTCACACAAAAACATATTGCTTCCCCAGATAGTTATATGGTGAACTTTGAAGTGTAAGGATTACTTTGAGTATGCACAATTTACTACAGTGGGAAACATTTCTTTATTACCAGATGATGTGACGCACTTCTCTGAAGGTTTACCAAGATGAGTGCCTTTCTGATGAGACTACACTGCTTTTTTCACCAGAACTGTTGCTGTGTGAACGTTACAATTTGCGTTGTCTGCCTTGTGTCTGCACTTGTAAGTATACATGCATTGCTTAAAAAAATGTGTTTGTTCTTTTAGAGTGGCAAGCTCCCAGTTAAAGACCTGTTTGTTGACCTCCGGGATGGCAGGAAATTATTGGACCTTCTGGAAGATCTAACTGGAAACACACTGGTATGCGTTGGTATCAAATTGTATTACATGCTTTAATATTGAGTTGTGTCAAATGGATGTTAATATGTTGAGAATTTTTTTTGTCTTAGACTAATAGCAAGCTGTAAATGTTATAGCATCATATCTAGTGTAAGTAAAAAATGTAATGATTGAACTTTTTTGCACTTGCTATTTGACGGTGGTTCCTTGTCACAAATTCCTACCTGTTTGCATTGATGTCTTCAAATATTCATTAGATCATTTTTGCAGTAACCAAAGCTATATGGGATGTATACTACAGAGGATCGAGCAACCATCCAACTTCCAAAGTTTTAGGGTACCTTGCACATGTCCTAACTGCTTAAGAGCTCGAGGAGAACTTGTATAAAGTCACTGGTTAGAGTGCCAAACTCACAGAACCTTTTTTCTATCAGAGTGCTCTGTGCTATGGCTTTGAGTGTTTAATGTTCACCTAGCAGATGAGTACCCCACTGCGGAATGACTTCCATTTTACCACCTTGTGAATAAAAAGTTCAACATTTCTGTCAGGCTGTGTTGCTTTGGGTTTGAAGGACCTTTTTGTGGTTGCCACAAAATAAATTATCTCAGACCTTGTGTTTAGTCAGTGAAAGAGCATGACATTGAGGCTGTGCTACCCAAGTCATATGACACTTGTTTCAGTAGAAAGATAGTAGTGGGTCTTGGCTTATTGGACTTTACCTCAGCGATCTGCAGGAAGAGAAAAGTGCAGGAGGCATCCATGAGTGAATCCATTGTGGCCAAAATCTGGTTCCTTGGACTGTTCATTGGTTTGTCTGTCTCTCTGTGGTGCAACTCCTCAGGAAACTGCTAAGGACTGAGAGGCAAGCACAGTCCATGTGGCTGTTCTCTTTGGATAATGGAGGACTACTCTTATCGGCTTTGGAGGAGGGAACAGACATTGTCCCCTTGTGGGAGCCTCTCTTTGGAGCTTGCTTCCTGGAAGAGGACCATTTCCAAGATGCTGTTTCTCTGCAAGTTCTCCCAAGCAGAAATACAAAATTGGGCATTTTTCATCACCTGTGTCTTTATCTAGGTCAGGCAATGAGTATTGGCTGGGCTTTACTAACGGTTTACTTTCAAGTCTTTGTCATTACATTCTGGATGTTCCCTTCATTTTAAAAGCAAAGATTTCCCATCTTTCAGATTCTGATTCTCAATCTGAATAACTGAAAATGTTCAAGTTCCTGCTCCACAGAATGGGGAATCGGACTCTTAGGAATTTTTTTTTTTGTTTTGTTTTTTCACTCTTCAGTTTCCCCACCTGACTAGTTATATTTTGCTGATATTGCAGAGTGAAAGAGTTATTTCAGTGGAACAAAAAGAAATACCAGAGTCTCGGAAGATAAATGATTTGCCACTGGTTGATTTCCCTCAATCCTTAGCTGTTATTCCTGCTTTGCCAGCCTTGGCGGATGTTTCATTCCAGCTGTCTGTTTGCCTGACAGTCAGCCACCTGCCTCCAGAAAATGTGATAAATTATGTAAGTAGACCCACAAATTTATTTTCAAATTATAAGTTGGACCCTGCATTAATTTCTCTGACAAGCACCTTATAAGTAACTGTATTGCTTCTGGCAAGTACGGGAAAGCCTTTTGATAGTTTTGGGAGAAGAGTTTATACTGTTTCCACCCCAACCTTTAAAGCAGTGAATTGTTACGCTTGTGTGTCTAAGTTTCTGCCGGCTTCTTTTGACTATAAGAAAACGTTATTTGCAGACCTTCCTCCTTCAGAACAGTGACATATCTGAATTCTTTAATTTCTTTTGTCTCAGGTAATTAAACACACTCAAATGCTCTCATGACGTGGCTGGTGATGTTTTTAGAGCCCCTGCCACTGAGTCAGTGTAAGATTTGTCTGGTTGCTTTCACAGAATTTACCAGAGGATGTGAAAGCTGGGCTTCTGAACAGTTTCCTAGATAAAAAGGGATTGACCTGCTCTTTGGTTGAGATACTCAAAAGATTCGATGAAGCAGGAAACGATTTAGGGGTACCTGATTTTTCTGTCCTTCTTACTAAAATTTAATAGAAACTTTCCTTTCTAGTTCTGGATCATTTTATAGGAAACAAAATAAGCAATCACAGCAGAATTCATGGAAGCTGTTCTTCAGAAAACAATAGCAGAGGTTCAAAATAGAAAGGATCCCCCAAAACTAAAGGCAATCTTTAAAAAAAAAAAAAAAAAAAAAAAGAAAGAAAAATCCGACACTGTGCTAAATTTCGTGTGTCCTAGTCTTCACCCTGGCAACATAGTAAATAGTTCCTAAAGTCTTAACTCTTACTTTTCCCTGTAGCACCAAAAACTGTAGATAAGTGGATTCTGAGGATCATTCAAAAAGGGGTACTACTGGCATTGGGATTCTCTTCCTCCTTTACAAAAGATTCTGTTTCACCCATCCAGTCAACCCCCATTTCCTCCTGTTCTAGGTCAAATGATGGCTCGAGGGTTTTAGAGCTTCTTCCACAACATGTAAAGAAAGGATTTTACTTAATATTTTTTGAATATGGAGACCTGTTCTAGGTCTTTCCTTTCTAAACCTTCACTTCGGTATTCCAAAAACTTTAAAATGCTCTTTCTACAGTTTATCGTTCATTCCTTCTCCTAGTTTTCTAGTAGCCCTAGATCTAAAAGATGATTATCATATTCCAGTTGTGAAGGATTTTAGGTGCTATTTAATATTTTCTGTCTGGTTTATATTTTCAGGTCATTGCTTTACCCTTTAGATTAACAGCCCCTAGAGTGTTTACAAAGTGGATAGCGCCTTTAACAGCTCATTGCTGGTTAGAGGACATTCACATATTTCCATATTTATAGATGACTTCATTTTTGCAGACTCTTTTTCAGGAGCTGTAAGGAGTCTGTTTCTTGGGTAAAGACTTTTCTCAACCTGAGATTTCTGTTAAGCCTAAAATAATCCTTTCTCATTCCTTCTCATACGTCTCCTAGATGCATTTCTGTTAGTGGCTTTTTTCCTCAGGACAAGGTGGAATTTTACAGGGTACAGTCTGACATTTTCCAAACAGATTCTGACATCTGCCAGGGAATACCTCTGGATTTTAGGTTTTATGGCTTTGGCAATCCACATGATTCCTTTAGCTAGACTTCACAAAGAAAATTCAGTGGTTCATTAAATTAGTTTGGACCCAACGCTAGCATCCCCTATCCTTTCAGGTCCCACTGCCAGTGTTTGTAAAAAGGAAGTTACTCTGGGTGAATTGGTGTTCTCAACCCAGGCCTTGGTTTTCTCTCGCAACCCCTAGTCAGTAATGACCTTCAGACTTTGCTTGGGGAGTTGGATGCAGGGTGTAGGTGTGGTTGTGTGCGCGTTGGGGAGTGAGAGTATAGTGCCTGTGGAACATGAAAGACAAATTGAAACACGCAAATGTAAAAACAAAAAAAACTGTACTAAGTGCTTTCAGATGTTTAGATTGAGGCATATACTACTGATCACAAGACAACACAATGATATGGTACTTAAACAAGGTGGAACCAGTTCCTAGCCTCTTTGAAGCCTAACTGTGCCAATCTAGGAACTAGCAACTCAGCACAATCAGTCTCTCCAGGCTACGTACATCCCATCAAAGCAGAATGTTGTAGCAGACAAGCTCAGCAGGCCCAGGACAGACCTCTACACATGGAAGTTGCACTCATATCAATTCTTGGTAGACCCCAACTGTGAGAAACTCCTCAAGCTGACCCGATGGCCTCCATTCACATTACAGAGTTAAAGAAATTCTGTTCCAGGGCTCTCAGCATAAAAGCCTAAAAGACAAATGCTTTTTTATTCCTACAGATATGGATATTTCTTTACGCATTTCTGTCCTTTCCTCTGTTAACCAGGAATGTTCCTCCTTATTACTGTTTCAGTATTCTTTCCTACTGTGGATAGCCAAATGTCCAGCCAGCATACCAAAGTGTTTACACATTCCAGGCACCATATGTCAGACATTTATCGTACATCCAAGGTGCAAGGTACATATGTGATGTATGAGCACCTAATCCTGAGAACTTCTTTGCCATTAGTCTGAATACTACATTTGAATTTGGTCTGCAAGACGTTTGATGCATTAGTTCAGCTACTGAGCCTTCTCAAGATAAGTGCCCTGTTTTTTTTTTTTCTCTATTTCTTTTTTCTTACCTTTTTACATGTCATCCATGACAGGAAGATGTGACTATGGAAGGCAGATTCCCTGTAAGGAGCCACATGAGAAGTGCCTTTTTTTGTGTGCTAAACATGACCATATTCAATGTTAGCTCTGTCAGACATTTGTCCTGAAGACACTCTGCAAGCCATCTATCATCCCTTTCCATTTACTTAGAGACCCAGCTTTTAAAACGTTTAGCTCCAGGCACCATAGTCTCCTAATGTGCTCACTTTGTTCAGCCACTGCTTTAGAAATGAAGCTAAAAAAGACACACATTGTTTCTGTTTCTGTCTAGCCTTCTACAGACAAATCTGTTGGATTGGATGAAACATCTGAGGACAGCCCAGTGCGTCCCCTCTATCACGACCCCAGTTGGAGACTGACATGGGGCTGCTTGCACATGCATCTGCCCAGGCTATGCCTATGTTTACTACAGATTAGGAGAAGGAATCTTGGCTAATATCGGAGGGGCCTTGGGAATTCCCAAATTCTTGATAGGGAGAAGGGTTCTGGTAAACTCATTGAATCTAGGCAGGGGTTCGAGATCCCTAGATTTAAGGTTGATGTTCCCTTAAGAAGGAAGCAGAAAACCACACATGTGGCCCCTTTGGCTAAGGATCCACTAAAAGAATGGCAGGACATTACTTAGGCCCTTATGGCTTTAAAGTTTCCTTAAGGCTCATCTATCCCTGCTCTGTTACCTGGTCCTCTACTCCTTCCAAACATCCTAGGAAATTTGATTCCTCTGAGGAAGAGTTGTATTTAGAGTCTGGTGAGGAGTCATTGGCGTATTCTTCTGAAACCCACTGTTCTTGCCCTGGAGTCTGAAGAAGAGGATTTACTTTCTCCTGATTCCCGTATGGAGGAATTAGCTTTTGGAGTTACTGTGGTATCTATGATGCATTTTAAATGGGATTGTTCTCAGGTTTCTGACATTCAGAAGAGGTACAATGAACTCTTGCAGACAGTCATCCAGGCCTTCTGCAGTACCTCTGGTGTCTGATGCTCTTTTGGACACTTATACTTCGGCTTATCAAGCCCCTGATTTCCAACCTCTGCTTCCTAAAAAGCCTGACAGGTTCTATGAAGTCCATGAACCTCAACTTTTTTTTTTTAATAAAACTCCTTCCTCTGACCCTCTTGTGATTTCCCTGGCTACTGATAAACCATCTAAATTACTGTTCTCTAAACTTTTACCTTCTGATAAAGAAAGTTGAGCTGTGCATCGAAAGATATCAGTAAAAGTGTATACCTCTGCTACCTTATCTTTCAGGGCCATTAAATATCAGACCTGTATGGCTAGGTGTGTGCTGGCTCTATTTTCTAAACTTGGGGGCATTCTGACTGATTTGCCTGAATCTGAGGCAAAGTCTTCGGCAGTTTCTCTTTTGAGTTCTGCCTCTCAGGTGGTTCATCATTCTATTACTTGCAGTTATGATGCTGCATCATCTAGCGCAGCTGCATCAGGGTCTGTAGTGATGAGGTGTTCTTGGCTGCACTTACAAGCTCTACCTGAAGACATCAAGGCTAAATTACCGGATTCTGCCTTAGATAACCAGAATCTCTTTGGCTCTGCAGCCTCTGAACTTTAAGACCCTACAAAATAAGGGTAAAGTCAAGCAGGATCTGAAGCAGATCTTCCTCTCTCCTGTTACACTGGTAATTTCTCTGGAACTTTGTAAGTCTTTTGCCTGTCGTCAGCAGAGGCAGCCTTCCAGGATCAAGCAGTCTTCCAAGAGAGTTTTTCCTGACAAACCCTCTCAGGATTCTAAGAGTCAGAAACATTCTTTCCCTGATAAATCTGCCTCAGTTTGACATTCAGCCATTTTTATTGATCAGCCATTCCTCATTTCCTCTGGTTGACTGTTTTTTCCTGTCTGGCAACAAACTACAGACTCTTTTGTGCTTTCCACTGTCTAGCACTGTTATTTTATAGTTTGGAAGTCCCTGCCTCCATTCTCAGGCCTCCCACAACCTTCTGCTTGCCAGCTCCCTCATTTTCCTTTGGTCCTTCAGGAATTTTTAGTACAGGGGAACCATCCAGCCAGTCTCCCCATGTCACCAAGGCACATGTTTTTATTCCAAGATGTTTCTGGTTCCCGCGGGGGCTCTTGGAGGCTGTTCTAGATCTTTCCTTTCTCAACACCTTTTCTAAAGGTCCCTTCCTTCAGGATATTCTCTCCAAACACTTTCCTCTGTTTCTTTCCCAGACTTTTCTGGTGCTCCTGGATTTGAAGGATGCTTACCTCCAAATTCCTAGTCACCCTGTCTTCGGGAAGTTTCTACACTTTTTCTTCCTCACATTATTAGTTCTCTTTGTTGCCTTTTGGTTTTACAAAATGTCTAGCCTTAAAGGTAGCCTTCTGCAGGTGTCCGGGATTTCAAATAGTCCCTTATTTGGACAACAGCTTGATTTAGACCCCATCTCAGCAGATCCTCCTTCAGGATTTCCATTTAACTATTATTCTTGTCCATAGTGTGGGGTTCACCCTAAATCTCAGTCTGTGCTGACCCCTTCTCAGGACCAAATGTTTTCAGGGATGCAGGATTCAGACCTTACCAATGTTTGCTTTTTTCCCTCCTCCCATAACCCGATCATTGACTTCCTGTTTTCAGTCTCTTCTCTCTCTTCCAGCCCTTACTGCAAGAGAGATTCTTTGATCTTGCACAACTGTACTTCTAAAGTTCCAGAAGGATTCTCCAAGGAGAACTTTAGTAACCCCCCTTTTGGCTAAGGCAACAGTGGTTCTCCTTCCTTTTGAAAATGGCCAAGGGGTTTAAAACTTATAACACAGGGGTTCATTGCTCTACCCTAACCTTCAGTTTCTACAGTTCAGTGCCTGAATGATTTAATCTGAATACCTTTTAAGTACCTATTTTCTCAGGATGTGCAGAATGTATTAAAGGAGGCTAAGAAACCATCTACTAGAAAATCATATTTAGACTAATGGAGAATATTCTCCAGTTGGTGCCATAGCAATAACCAGGATCCCTTTAAAGCTTGGACACCTTAGTTTCTACATGGTCTGTATGATTTCACTATCCTTGGCCTTTCTTACTCTTGAGTGATCCGTTTTACAGCTGCCTCTGCTTGACTGCCAATGAATCTTGTCTTTTTTTTTTTTTTTTTTTTTTTTTTTTTTATTAACCCCACCTCAAGTAAAATGTTTTGAAAGGGATTTTTCATATCCATCTACCTAGAATACAGATGGCTCCTTCTTGGTATCTTAATTTTGCACTGGAGAAACTTGCACATTTTTGTTTTGAGCCTGCTCATGAGGCTAATTTGATGTTCTTATATGCCCCTTTCCAGTGCAATACATTTGATCTCTTACATAGTCTTAGCCATCTATTTGTTTTTTTCTATGTAGAAGTAATTACAGCAAACACACTGAGCCAAATAAATTAGATTTTTACTATTGTAGTCAGCATTAACTTTTATCTCATAATTTATCCCAGCATCTGGATGCTTAAAACTCATTTCTTCATTTATATAGTCACAAAATGTGCAATTATTACATTTTCTTGTTCCTTTACCTACAGGAAGAATTACATTGCCATCAGCTCTCTTAGGGTAGCATAACCACTTTTGAGTGACTTGGTGTTCTATGTACTACACTTGTTTTTTTACCCACTAATTGTGCTGACTGTCTGTAATACATGCCAGTTTTTCTCTAATATCCCGTTCAACCCCTTGTCACTGGTATAAGTAAAGGTAAGTGCTGCTTTGTCCAGTTTCCTTTTCGATTTTGCCTCTCCATATTTATAGCCAGAAAAATAAGGTCTAGCTTCATTTTTTCGTAACCCCCTAGCTCGATTACATGCTGGCTCTAATCCTTCCTTTTATATCCCCTATGAGAGAAGTCTATATTAAGCTGGTAAAGTTCATTTCCAAAGTCAACATCTCTGTCAGTCACTCTGGAGCATCTCATAGCTTGATCTTTCAGAATGTTATTGAATACATGCTGGGGGTGCATGCTAGTCCAATGTACATATATACACACTGACAATCATTCCTAAACCTGCCAGTATGGAAATGTCCAATAGTCCTGTTAATCCTAACATCCAAAAACTCAATATTATTACTCTGTCTCCCTGAAAACTTGAACAAATTACTGTCATTTAGATGTTGTATAAAGTCCAATAATTGGAACTCATTCCCACACCATAAAAAAGATCAACAACAAAACGACGATGGAAGTATAAATGGGATACAGCTAATTCATGTTTCAGCAAGACTTAATCTCCCTTTCTGCCATAACCATATTGGCATAGCTGTTGGCACATGGTGTGCCCATAGTTACCCAGAGGTCTGCATATAATACTTCTCATCAAATATAAAATCATTACTTTCTAATACAAACTCTAATAGATAGCAAATCAAGTCAGTGTGTTTGATATATGCACTAGTGCACATCCAAATTCTTAACCATCAGTATTCCTTCTGAATTGGGAATAACGGTAAAGATTTCACATCGTGTTACCATGAATTTCACTTTATCAGCCTCCGTAGGGGCATAAAAGCTGCTGCAAACATTGTTTACTGTCGCATAAAATATATTCAGGTTTGCTACTGGAGATGCATTTGCAGCACATTGTCAGCCCACAGAGAGAGAGAGCAGCTCCTGGTAACATTAAGAGGAAAGATTGACTGGGCACAGCTTTCAGTTGGTGGTTTTAATGTGGTAGCTGGACTGGTCAGGAGTACCTTAGTGTCTTTGAGGATGTCCCAGGTGAGTAGTGGCAATTGCCAGTCATATACATCACGTTAGTAGGCCATCCACCTCATGTACGCAGACTTCATGATGTGCAGTACTGTCACCCAGGAGCATTAGGACTTCAGCTGCAAATACAGCGTGTATTCACATATAACACATGCTGCGCTTTTGTCACAGAGGCATTAAGACAGCAACAGATGCATCCTGCACAAACAGGTATGTATATGTTCATAGTCTGTGCATAGTCATGGCATGCAGTTTATTTCATGTACAGTTTGTAGTTGGGGGGGGGGGGTGTTTCACATGCACAGTTAAGTTACCTATGTACTTTAACAGGTTCCATTGGGAGATTATCAGGCATTAAGGTCTGCGCTTGTCTAAGGTTGACACTTCTTGTAGTAGCTGTTGATGATGGCATTGTGCACTCTGCACAGTCAAAGGACACACTATTGTCAGATGCAGGAACATCCTCACCCCCGTAGTCAAGGCAGTGGTTGATGTCAAAGATGGCCCTTCTGCATCACCAGTGTTGGAGTGATATCCTGTCCACATGCATCACACAAGTGGTACACAGGCAGCAGACACCCCACCAGCATCTTGGGAGCACAGCATTTTCAGTATGTGCACATATAGTATTGGAGAAAGGCATATTGGTGACTGAGGCATGGGTGTTGCTTGATATTGGCTTCATCCTAGGCATCAGTCATTGAATGTGCAGAGCTATGATCCAGGCACAAATGACCGCTACTTGGACTTAGAGGGGCTCAGAGCACTGTATGGTCCCTGTAAAAACATCTGTTGTCCACGGCCTCCAAAAAAACCTCTGATTATTGTAGGGAATAGCATCCTGGATGGTAGCCATTAAATGGGTTCTTGTGGCTACTTGCACATTGAAGGCCTAGTCAAGGTGTTATATGGTTGCACACTGCTGGCTGACTTCACTGTCACTGCCGTCCCTGTCTGCATCTGTTCAAGTGGACGTGAATGACATTCTTCTGACTGTACCATTGCCTTAATTTCTGGCTGTGGTCACTCTCATGGATATTGATACTCTTCTGGCTCTACCACTGCCCCCACCCATGCCGTGACTGCTCATGTGGGTGTGTGCGACACGCTTCCTGCCTCACTCAGTGGACATGAAAGTTTCTGTAGACGTGTAGAACATTTGTCCAGCACCACTCTGGGCTCACTCCATAGACCACAGTTAGGGTTTCAGATTTCCACAGCATCCCCCCCAGTAGATGCCCCTCACAAATGACATGTACTCCACTCAGATGACTGGCCATTTGCCGCAGCTACACAGCAGGGAACATAGCCACAGTCTTGCATACTGAGCTCAGACACTGTAGTCTCCTTTGAAGCTCATGCATCCGCACTTGCCTGTGTTAAATTAGCTAGAGTTGGTGGTATACCTGGCTAGTACTGTACTTTGCTCCTGGAAGTTCCACACAGTCACCAGTGGATATGATCCCTGACACCCCATAACACCCTAGCAGTATGCAGGCTTACTACTGGTGCCATCCATGACTCCTTCCACCTTATTCTAGTGTTGTCCCATGCCAGTTTTCCCCCACCTCTATCTCCCCATCAGGGCAAATGATGGCTTTAGCCTTCCAAGCCATTACCTAATATGGGTTAGGTTATGTCTGATGTACAACATGGCTAGTCCATGCATGCACTGTACTGCATAGCCTGTAAATGCATGCATCTGTTTTACCCGTGTGTCCTGTCATGTCCCATTATTGTGTGCTAGATGCCACCTCTTTACCAGTGCCATGACATATTCCATCTGTATCTGCTTTTCATGGGAGTCTGTTGCAGCCTTGCCCTTCTCCAACTCCTCACCCAGACCATCCTTCCATGCTGACATAGAAATGTTGGCCTGTGCTGTGGTTTGCACATGCTGTAACTTGTTTATGTAGCATCATGTGTAGAGTGGCACATGCCACAGATAGCTTGCTGCACATCTTTGGGTGCAGTGCACCACCAGAAGTATTCAAGACATAGAAGTGAAACCTGTGTATTCCAAACACATTCAGCAACACTCCATGTCTTCACCAGTATGACATTATAACAATATGGTGGTCATAGCTTCAGTTTTCTGGAAGCTGTAGATTTGGGGTGGGGTTATGGGTTTCATCAGCCTTGGTTCAAAGGCATGTATGGCATTGCTTGTAACACACAGCAGCAGATGTCATTATAAGCGATCTGCTACATACTGTGTCATGTCACTGGACAGTCGCAGGTTGTAGGGTGTGTCCCTACCAGCAACATGATTCTGTGGAGAGTTGTTATCATCTCTCTGTGGCATGAAACACATCTCCAGCTCGCATGTGCTAGAGAAGATATGAGAATTAATAGAACATTCTGGGAGGCATACATTTGTGTGTAATACCCTGTGCATTGCACACTGTGTAGCAACTGGTTTGAAAACCCTTCTGGTTGATATACCAGACACCGTGCAGATCAGAGTGTTGATAATGATGTGGGTGCAGTCAGTCACCCTGGGACCCAAGAGGAATGTGCTGCATCATAGAATGCACACCTGTTGGAGAATGTTCTTTGTGTTTCACTGTTGCAGTCTGTACTTTTGGGTTATCCTGCTGGCAGGCTACCCGCAGTCTGCCTGAATTCCAAAGTCTAGGTCCGGCGTCTGTTGCTGTTGCCTCTTCCTTGACGTCAGTGCGCCAGGGGTATAAAAGATGCAGCCAACGCCATTTTCTTCAGTCTTTCTTGCCGCGCGGTGCCCAAAGCATAAGCAGTTCGCAAGTGCCGGTTGGCCGACTCCTGAGATTTTTGTGTTTGAATTTCAGATCCGAAGTCTTCATTAAAAGCTAAGTACCCCGTTGGGGAAACCTTTTTTCTTTCTCCAGACCGATGTCAGAAAAAGTTAATTGTATTTCTTGTGGGAAGCAAATACCTCATAAGGACTTTCATTCTTACTGTATTCCTTGCCTAGGCCCTGACCACGACCTTGCTAGTTGTCCGTTTTGTGCTAGATTTAACCAACGCACTATTAAGCGTCGGTACGATTTTGCATTACACTACTTTGGCAGAAGATTTAATTATACAATGTCATCGGACAGCCATCCGACTACCGGAATTCACAAGAAACGCAAAGAAAAAGAAAAGGACAGCCATCCGAGGTCCAAAACCGACTACGAGACTTCTTCCAAGCCGGTCGCCGGTTCACTGGTTCTCAGTGAGGTGCCTTTGCAGCCCCTGACGCCCGCTACTTTAGACCTGCAGGCCACTACAGACTCCCACGTGGAGTCGCCTAGGCCGCTGGAGGCTCAAGATATATTGGACCTTCGGAGACTATTCCCTCAGATGGGTCCGGAGCCACTGAGCAGGCATCGGCTTCTGAGGGTGTTTTCAGACCCAACTCAATTATACATTAAAACGACTTCAGCTTCAAAGGCAAAGACTAAAGCACCCTTAAAGACAAAGAAACAAATACAACAGCCTCTTGGACAGGCCTCCATGCCCCAAAAAACAGATGCTGAAAATGGCCGAAGACTTAATTACTTTGATCAGGGGTTCCCATCCCCCTCCTGATAAAAGGCCTAGGCAAGAGACAGAATTCGAATCTTCAGATCAGGTTTCCATTTCATCTGATTCCTCTTCTGATCAGAAATACTCTCTTCCTCCCTATAAGGATTCTGATGCTGCCTTCATCCTCTCCTCCTGAGGATTACTCTTTTGGGGAAACCTTGCATACCATGAGGGAGCATTTCCACTGGGAGAGCCAAGATTTTTCTGAATCTAAGAAAAGGCTCAGAGACTTCCTTTTACTACCACAACACAGGCCCCTAGCTATTCTACATTGTTGATTATGTATTTTCAGAGTCCAATCTGACCCCTGACTCCTTACCTCCAGCTCCAGTTAAGCCGGACAGGTACTCCAGGGTTCCTGACTCTCATAAATTCCTTTTCAAAAACCCTGCTGCTGACCCAGAAACTGTCAGGGTCCCAAAGGGGTCAAGGCTTCCACTGCAAAAAACCCTACCCCCTCTGACAGGGATTCTAGGGCACTGGACAGATGGGGAAAAAGATTTACACTTCCGCTACCTTGGCTATAAGGGCTTTAAATTGTCAGTTTTATATGCTCAAATATCGGCAATATATTATGTCACTGCTTAAACAGAAAATGTTGACATATTCTGAATGTGCAGAAAACAAAGAAATGCAGGATTTATTGCATGCAGCTGAACAAGTTGGAAAGCATACTTTGCAATGTGGTTTTGATTCTTTGGAGGCCTCCTGCAGAGCCGCTGTTACGGGTTCTGTTATCAGGAGGCATGCTTGGTTAAAGGAACAAAGTCTGCCTGATCATGTCAAAGCAAAATTATTAGATGCCCCATTATGGCATGATACTTTGGTGTTAAAGAAAATGGAAGACAAAGCTAAATCTATGCAAACGGTTAAGGATTTCTTACAGGTTCAGCCTCCAAGATTTAGCAGACAATGGCCTACAAAAGAATTGGTCCTTTCCAGTGTCAGACAGACCACAAAGGGGCAGATACAGACGCCCAGGAGGCAGATCCCAGCCCCAAGGTTTGTACAGGTCTAAACAATGGGGTGCTTCTACCTCCAAAAGTGGAGAAGACCAATCACAGCCATACAGGAGACAGTCCCAATGACTTCCCCCTGCCTGCACCAAGCACTTATCTTCTGGCAGCACCTTTAGGGGGAAAACTAGCACTTTTTTCTCAAAACTGGCACATAACCCAGGACAAATGGGTCCTAGACATAGTGTCACAGGGCTACAAGTTTCACTTCCATACCCTGCCAAGAACAAACAGTTGGCCAGACCTGCCAAACATCAATGGGCAGAGGCACAAAAGCAAGTCTCATCCCTCATGGACATGAGGGCCATTCAACAAGTACCAGAGCAAGAGCAGGGACAAGGATTCTATTCAAGACTGTTCTTGGTACCAAGAAAAGACAAGACCTGGAGACCAATACTGGACCTATCTACTCTAAATATCTACTCTAAATACATTTCTGGATATGCCAAAATTCAAAATGTTGACTCTACAGCAACTTCTGCCCATGCTGGGCAAGAAGGCTTGGCTTGTGACTTTAGACCTAAAAGAGGCATACCTGCATGTCCCAATCATACAAACATGCAGAAGATGCCTCAGATTCAAAGCTGGCTCAATGCATTACCAATTCTCTGCACTGCCCTATGGCTTATCTACTGCGCCCAAGGTCTTCACAAAGTGCCTGGCACCAGTATTTGCATTCTGCAGACAGAGGAATACAAATATATCCTTACTTGGATGACTGCCTCATTCAAGCAGAGAACAAGGACATTCTACTACAGCATCTGGCGTTTGTAAAGAGATTTCTAACAGGCCTAGGATACACAGTCAATGAAAAGAAATCAAAACTAGTACCCTCTCAAGAGATAATATTCCTAGGTGCAGGCTTAAATGCAACTGCCCAGATGGCTTATCTCACGCCATACAAACAAAGGCAACTGACTACCTATTTCAACCTGTTGGCACAAAGGCCCAGTTATCTGCAAGAAAAATTCTGCAGGCTTTGGGCTTCATGGCATCCTGCATTCTACTAATTCCATATGCGAGACTGCATATGAGGAAACTTCAGTGGTACCTAAAAAGTGTTTGGACTCAACATTGCCACAGCCTGGAAACAATAATTACCCTCATTCCCTGCCTGCAACAGGAGTTTCGTTGGTGGGCGAAGGCTTGTCACCAAAACAAGGGACAGCCATTCACTTTACCCCCAGCCAGGCAGACATTAACAACGGATGCATCAGATTTTGCCTGGGGGGCCCATGTGGCAGGAAGATGCATTCAAGGCACGTGGCCCTCGAACCAAATGCATCTACATATCAATCAAAAATAGATGATAGCTGTTCAGAATGCCCTGACATCCTTCAAGGACCTACTTCATCCAGGACAACTACTGATAGACAGACAACACCATGGTCATGTGATATATAAACAAGCAGGGAGGCACTCATTCTTACCCCCTTTGCAGACTAGCCATGACTTTGTGGGACACATCATTGACTTACCAAGTACATCTGCAGGCACAATTCCTGCCAGGAAAGATAAATACTCTGGCAGACGAACTAAGAAGAAAGCTCATGGATCCCCACGAGTGGAAATTGGATCCACAAGTCTTCAGCATGCTAACAAGGAAATGGGGATGCCCGGATATAGATCTATTTGCCTCTCCTCACAACTACCAACTAAAAAGATTCTGCACAAGGACTTATCACAGACAAACATGGAAAGTGGACGCCCTATCTTTCAGCTGGAAAAGCTTAGCAGTATATGCCTTTCCTCCACTGCCTCTCCTCCCCAAGGTACTCATAAAGGTCAAACAGAAGCCAAAGATGATACTGATTGCCCCAGACTGGCCCCGCCAGCACTGGTATCCAGTCCTAAAGAACTTGTCTCAAAGCCCGGCTTGGACCTTGCCTCAAATACCTCATCTACTATCCCAACAAAACGATCAGATCATGCACAGCCAACTAAAAACCTTAAATCTGGCAGCATTGCGGATAATGTAGTGATACAAAATGCACCACTCACTAAAGCTGTAATGGATGTCATTTTGGAGGCCAGAAGGCCTAGTACCAGAAAATCTTACGCTGTAAAAGGGAAGAGATTCTGTGCTTGGAACCAGGCACAAGGAATTGACACAGCTGTACCAAATATTTCTCAGATTTTGCAATACTTAACTGAGATGCTGGACAAAGGCCTATCCTTTTCATCAATTAAAATTCATTCCTCTGCCATTTTGGCTCATTGCAATACAGAGCCACCAATCTTTTCTCATCCCTTTGTTAAGGCAGTACCTCAGAGGAGCCAAAAACTTAAGGCCTCCAAGGAGATCACCAATACCAGCATGGGACCTCAATTATGTTTTGGAAGAACTCACCCTGCCTCCTTTTGAGCCGCCACAGCTGATATAAAGTTTGTATCTTGGAAAACAGCTCTGCTCCTAGTAATAACCTCTGCAAGACGAGTCCCAGAGCTACAGGCACTCATGGCTGTGGAACCTTTTATCATTTTTTATCCAGACAGGGTTTCTCTGAGGACAAACCCGACATTTATGCCTAAGGTAGTGTCCAGTGTGGCCCTTAACCAAACTATTCATTTGCCTAGTTTTTATCCAAACCTACAGAATAAGGGGGAGAGAATTCTGCATTCTTTGGACATACACAGACAGCTACGCTTCTACTTGGACAGAACCAAAGCTTTCAGAAAGACAGAGCAACTACTAGTGGCATATGCTGCAGGATCACAAGGAAAGGCCATCTCAAAGCAGACTATTTCAAAGTGGATAGGCCACTGCATTTGTTTCTGCTATTCACAACATGGCAAGCCAATGCCTAAGGGCATTAGGCCACATTCAACCAGAGCAGCAGCCACTTCAGCAGCCTTCCTCAGGGGAGCACCAACCAAAGACATTTTAGAGGCTGCTACCTGGAGTTCAGTGCACACCTTTACAAAGCACTATCATTTACCACTCTACTCTAAATCCAGGGCAGGCTTTGCCACTGCAGTTCTGCAGGGCCTCATAGCCGCTCCTAATGCTATTTAGCTCCAGCCTCCCAACCATAGCTTTGGGATTCAACCCATGTGTAATGACTGCAACAGTGAGACACGAAGAACATAGTACAGTTGTGTACACTTACCATAAATGTAGATGTTCAAGTGTATTCACTGTTGCAGTCCAGGTTACCCACCCTCCATCCCCCCATTTCTTTGCTGGAACTTATCTTTACTTCTCTAATCTATACAACCTATGTTGTGTATTTGCTTGTAGATGAAGGTATAATATATTTTGGTGCATGCATGTTTTATTGGCATATTTTTTTAGCCTACCCTTTTGGGGGCACCTGACATCTGGGGCAAGAAAAATTGAAGAAAATGGCATCTGCTGCATCTTTTATAGCCCTGGCGCACTGACGTCAGGGAAGAGTCGACAGCAACCGATGCCGGACCTAGACTTTGGAATTCAGGCTGACTGCGGGTAGCCTGCCAGCAGGATAACCCAAGTGTAATGACTGCGACAGTGAATACACTTGAGCATCTACATTTTATGGTAAGTGTACACAACTATACTTTCTCTCCTCTCCTGTCAGTAGTAACCATATCTGCCTGTCACCATGCATCAGAACTGCATCTAGGAACTGGAGCATGAGGCCAAGGCCTGTAACACTTTAAATGTGTCCCCAGATGAACATTGGAAAGTTCCCTTTGCAAGAATAGTTAATGCTGTGCAAACCTTCATGTCCACCAGGTTGTGCTTTCCATGCGTCAGCTTTGATCCTATGAGAGGGCAGCACCAGTCATCCAGCTGCCTTATGACTGTGTCCGCATGGTGGTGGTTGTTTCCTGGTCAGAGGTGTTAGCATGTCAGCTGCTAAGGGACCTTTTTGTGACACTGATAGAGGCAGCAAGCAACACTGCAGACGCTGGCTTCCAAAGTGTCATTTAACGCATTTGAGTGGCTGAAGTAGATGTTACTCATTGCATTGTTGTGCAAGTGATAACCCTGTTCACTGACAAAATGCTGGTGTACAAAAAACTGATTAGTGTGATTAACTGTGCTCCCATGTTTATCATCTGCATGCTGAGTATATCATATTATTTTCCATGGTAGTACATTTAGCACTACCGTGCTGCGGTAGCGTTGTCTCCTCACAGCAAGACGTTGTCCCATTCGATTCTCAGCTAGAGCGTCTTCTGTGGAGACATGCGTGAATGGGCGTACCTTCGTTGAAGGTTGTGCGTTACCGCCAGCAACTCAGCACGTAAAAATCAACTGCCAATCATTAGCGGACCGGAGTTCCGCTGTGGCGACCCCTAACCGGGAAAAGCCAAAAGACACAACAGGTACATTTAGCACTGCCTTTCTTTGACTTAGCCCCACTTGCACACCAAGGGTCATTTTGCTGTTTTGTTTAACACTGTGCACAAATTGTTTCTCAATGCCCCCTATTTTATTGGTGGCAGTTATTTATCTACTGGTATAGTTTACATATTTGCCTATGTGCTAAGTTCTTAGCATAACATTTTTTAATCTTTCATCTGCTATGTTTAAGATGTGCAAGAAGAATTGAATGGATGATAATTTGAGTGTGTTCTGTCATGTATCCTAGTTTCAGACAGCTTCATTTTTATTATATAGTTAGTGTTTACAGGCTTTCCTAAACTAGAAATGTTTCTTGACACAGACTGGGAGGAAGGAAAATAGAAGGTTTTCCATTGCCAACTATCTGTGGCATACAGGCACTGAACTGTAGTAATTAGACTACTTGACCTGTGTTTTTAAAGAGGCATTACAATCCTGTCTGATACATCCTTGAGGTTAACTCATCTATCATATTACCTAATACATTTCCTCGACTACCTCAATGTTTTTTTTTTTGCCCTGCAGGCACTATATAAATACCAGCTTTTGCTCCTGTTATCTTTTCTCTTTCTGCCTGCCAACATGCATTCACTGTGTATATATACACATATGTTATGAATGTATAGATCTAGGTATATAATATAATGTGATTAGGCATGCTGTTGGTCCCTTGGTACTGCTGGTGCCACATAACTTCTTAGGTCACTTTAATTTCTTAAGTACTTTAGACTTTAATGAAGTTGTCAGTGCTTTAGTGTTTTATCTAATGCCTCTTGAGAGATGTTTCCGTATTTGATCTATTTTTAGGGTCTTTGCACATTCCCTTGTGATATATAAATGCCTTTCAGTTGACGCATGTAAAATAAACAACTTTTGCTGTGCAATTGGCCATTGTGCAGACAGTGTAGGAAATGGCCTCTCCTGCATAGCTTCTTTCTGCCTAAACTAGTTATCTGTCTTTCTGCTCGTAGCCTCTGGGCTTCCAGTAGCTTCCTTTGGGGGAAAATTGTGATCACTGTACCTAGTACCCTTTTTCATTGAAATCCGAGGAAATGGACTGGTGTGTAGAGCTAACATATTTCTACTAAATTCTCCTAGCTGCCTTTCTGGTTCAAATTCCCTTCGTCAGTTTAAGGTCATTACTTGCAAGCTGTTAGTATTTGTTCCTGTAGTGGTTTGCACTGCATTCTTCTCTGAGATTTTATCCCCTCTTAATTTCATTCCTTGTTTTCAGGTGACACCTACTTCTTATGCAGTAGTTTTCTTTCCTTCCAGTAAAAGTTAAGATGTGTCCTTCCCTTGCCTACCGGCCAGGTAAATTACACTCTTAATTCCTTCTCCTGTTGGTAACTTTCCCACTCCTCTTGCCTATTCTGCTGCAGCCTTTCTTTTCACTGCTGCTGTTTTTTTATAATACGGCTTAAGCCTGTGTCCTAGTAGCTTTACTGTCCAGTAGCATACTGTTGTCCACCACCACTGCCCTCATATCTGTGTACTGCTAGCCCATGCCCTCTAGCGAATGTTGCCTTATTAATCCCAGTGCTACTGTTGTCATGCAGCTATCAGAATATGAGCTACATTAGGCTAGGTCAGTTCATGCCACCTCCTGGATTCTGTGGGCTCAAAAAAGTCCTAGTGCGCTCATTCAACTGATTCACCAGTCAAAAACCTAGCTGGTGTTGCCATACTGCAAAAAAGTTTGTCTAGACAAAATGTGTTCCATCAATTCCTTCTGCACTGCCTGTTACTAAGAAAGTCAGTGGATGTGTGTCCTAACCTTGGCTGTTTTTGCCAGCCTAATACAGTTATTTATTTGATCAGTAGTACATTTCAGCTTCTGTTCTCCTCTTTGGTTATTTCTTCACTGAAAGCTACTGAATTGAAATTGTGTACACAAATGTCCCCAGTACGTGCAACAAATGGAAGGACATACATGACTTTGTTAAAAACTTGCATCCCTTCATACTGTGTTATTGAAGCCTTGGCTTAAATCTTGTGTCAGGAACAGTAAATTTATTTTTCAGGTCCTCATTTGTTGAGGCAGGAAAGGTCCCATGAAAGAGCGAGGGGTGTTTACAGTCTATTAACAAGGCCACCTTTTATATCAAAATGGGATGTTTTCACAGTACACATCCCTCACTCCCCATAAGTCTCTCAGCCTGTCTGGAGTTTGTATTTTCCCCCCAAAACAGCTTTACTAGAGTTTGTTTAGGTTACTAGCTCTAAGGTTTTGTGCCTTGATGATTTTCAGGTATCACATGGCTGAATCCCCAGTTGATAGTATACAGCTGTGCAGGTTCAGGTAGATAACTTGATATATCTTGTATGAAAAGAGAACAGGTAAAAAAAAAAAATTTGCTTGGATCTTCACTTTGTAGCATTGCTGTATAGGGGCCATGGGATTTGTATCCTTCAGATGGGACTTTAAACCGAGGTCCTATTTGCTTGAGTTAGTGGTAGCTCAGGTGGATATAAAAGATCCAACAGCACCTTATTGAAAAGAGTAGGGGAAGATGTCTTTCTGTTTGCATGTTGCAGTATTCATAACCTTTGGGGTATCCTCCACTCTTCTGCCCGAACGTCTGGCCAGTATACAAAAGCTTTAGTCACTGGGAGGTATGTGGGATGTCAGATGTTGGCTGTAGGGTGTGTGGGCCATAAGTGACGTCTGCACTTAGCTTCTCCAGAGCTTCTCTGCTGCCAGTAGAACGTCAGCTCATCCTGCCATCTCTGCCGTTGGATCCTTCATGTTTAAGTTAAGTACCCCGTTGGAGCCATCTTGCTCACTGCGTGCCTGCTCAGGTTCATGCCATCTAGGAAAGGAAAGTGTAGGTGTGGACGTCAGATCCCCCATTAGGATGTACACGACCCCTGCCTTTCTGCCTAGGGCCCAGGTACGACCATAAAACCTCCGCTGTCAGGCCTTCATTTCTAAGACTCTTCGGAGCTGTCTGCAAACCTTAAACATCTGTTTGGAAAACCAGCATCTTAAATGCGTGGCTCTGGTGATGGAAGGGCCTTCCAGTCAGACCTTCAACCCTCCAAAAAGGAAGACCAAAGTTTCCAGGCCTGAACCTACTGCTGCACCTCCTCCACCCGTTTGCCTGGAGAAACATGTGGAACCGGCCAATTCAGGTATAGCAGGTAGAGTTTCGGAGGCTGCAGAACCTCTGGCTGAAAGCACGTCCGTGGAGGTTATGTAGATGTCTGCCGCCGATGACTAGGGGGAACCTCTGCTCACAATAGATGTCCAGTCCGGCCCTTCCACTGGTTTATTGTCTGAACCTCTAGACCCTATGCCCTCCAAGCCTGTCTTTTCCTTAAAAAGAAAACAAAAGACAAAGCATGTCTCTCTACCTTCTGGAAGCCTGCCTGATTGGCAAACTTTCTCCCAGAGATTATTTAATGCCTTCCTGGCCCTTGGGGCCTTCAATGTCTGCTTCCCCTCCAGCTGCCCCTCCAGTTATCAGTCCTAGGCCTCAAACTGAAAATCCTCTTCCACTTGAAACTGAAGACTCTTCAAATTCCTCTTCCAAGGACTCCCTTTCCTATGCTTGTCAAATGCCTTCCCCTTTTGGGTATGCCTTCCCAGAGGAGGACTCTGCTGAGGCAGACTCCCCTGGGGTGGACCTCACCTTTGGGGAAAGGAACTCCTGAATGAGAGATTTTTTTAAATAGGACTCCACTGAAATGACTGAGGCTCAAAAGAGGTAGTATGAGCTCTTACAAATGGACACCCCTTCACCATCTGCCATTCCATCAGTCTTATCAGCCTTTTTAGACACCTTCAATGCAGCCTCTCAAAATCCTGAATCCCAACCACCAGCCCCTAGAAGGCCCAACGGGTTTTGTCAGATCCCAGAAGGGGCCAAATATCTGATCATATGCCCTGTTGCAGAACCTGGCACTATTTCAGTCCCTGCAGACAAAGCCCTCCTGGCTGCTACCTTCATCCTCTGTCCTACCCACTAATAAGGACAGTAAGACTGGAATGCATTAGCAAAAAGGTGTACACCTCTGCCACTTTGGGCTTCAGGGCTATTAACTACCAGACGCACATGTCTAAGTATGCCCTGGCCATTTTGACTCAGGTTTCTAAACTTTTTGCTGATCTCCCAGACTCTCCTGCTAAGGCTTAAATATGTAACCTCATCTCCATGTCTGCTCAAGTGACAAAACACTCTATTAGATGCAGTTATGATGCTGCAGAAGCCTTGGCCAGATCTGCAGCTTTTGCCTCCGCTCAGGAGGTACTCTTGGCTGAGAGTCCAACCCCTACCTGACAGTATCAGGGCTAAGCTTCTGAATGCACCCCTGGACAATTATGCAGTATTTGGAGCCAGAGTGGCAGATCTTTTCAAGACAGTTAAGCCAAAAGGGAAAGAATTACAGGATCTAAAGCATTTGTTTGCGTCTTCCATCCCTAAATTTCATAGGCATTGTCCCACTAAGACACAGTTCATCAGGAAACATTCTGCTCCTACTCCTTATTCTAGGAGCAAAAAGAGCTAAAGAAAGCAGCAGCCTCTTTCCAGGCCTGCTCCGACTCTAGCTTAGAATCCTCAGTTTCAGGAAAGGGCAGGTAGTCTGTGACTACCTGATGCCTTCTCCACCCCTTCCAGATTCCATTCCCCCATCCTAAAGACTCACTGTCTTCCTGTATGACAAAGCATTACCTCAGACAAGTGGGTCTTCTCAATTATAGAAAAGGGTTACTTCATGACTTGGATCATTCCTCCATCCTTAAGAGGCAATCCACAGCCACCAAAGGACCACCTTCCCCTTTTCCCAACAGTCTGACAGCCTCCTCTCTCAAGGGACTATCCAACCTGTCCCTCTGTCAGAGAAGGGAAAGGGCTTTTACTCCAGACTTTTTCTAGTCCCAAGAAAAGATGGCCCATGGAGACCCATCCTGGACCTCTCCCACCTCAACATCTTTCTACAAGTACCCACTTTTCGCAAGCTTATGCTCCAGACTTTTTTTTCTTTCCTTGCTTATGCCTCAGGCATTTCTGGCCACTTTGGACATCAAAGATGCATATCTGCATATCCCTGTAAAGCCCAGTTTCAGGAAGTATTTATGCTTCGCTGGGGGTTTCTCGCATTTTTAATTTTCTGCTTTACCCTTTGGACTGTCTACTGCTCCAAGGGTATTCACCAAGTGTCTGGCTCCAGTGATAGTCTCTTGCAGGGTCCAAGGGATTCAGATTTTTCCATACCTGCAGAACCTCCTGATCCAAGCAGATTGCTTCACTTCCCTGCACATCTATCTCCAAAAAGTAATTTATGTTCTGCAGTCTCTGGGCTTCAACATCAATTTCCCCAAGTACAAACTAATCCCCTCCGATGACCAAGTTTTCTTGGGGTGCAGAATCGGAACAGATGTTATGAGAGCATTCCTTCCACCCCAAAAGGTGTAAAGTCTAAAGGAATACATGCTCTCTGTCCTCCACGCCACTGCAGTGACAACAAGGGAGTATGACTCCTAAGATGTGTGGCCTTTGTCATACCCATGTTGCCACTAGCAAGACTGCACATGAAACTTCAATGGTACCTGAAGCCCACGTGGACCCAACACTCCCATCCCTTGGACCACACCATTCCCTTCCTGTCATGCCTATGGAAGGGAGATCCTTTGGTGGATTGTTCAAGTCTCTCTCAATGCAGGACTTCCCTTATAACCCCTAACCCCAGTCCAGGAGATGTACACAGATGCCTCAGACCTGGGGTGGGTAGCTTGAAGCTACAAGGCACATGGACAGGCACCTTCAAGAGGGAACACATCGACATCAGAGAGATGAGGGCCTTCCAACACATTCTGAAGCAAGGCTTCCTGAATTTCACAGACAACACTACAGTTCTCTGGTATGTAAACAAACGGGGGGGGGGGCAGAATCTTATTTGCTATACAGATTGTACTCCAGGCCTGGGAATTGGCAGCCCAACATGGAGTGACCTTGCAGGTGGTCTACATTCCCTCTGCTCAGAACACTCAGGCAGACACCTTGAGTTAGGTCCATGTCACAATCCCAAAAATGGATGCTACACAGTGATGTGTTCCTGGACACGGTCCACAGCTGGGGTACACTACAAATGGATCTTTTTGCCTCCCCCTCTAAACAGACAATTTCCACACACTGGTATCAGGACACCCAGCCACTCGTTATGGCATCAGACGTCTTTTCTGTCTCATGGAAGGAGATGATTCTCTATGCATTTCCCCCCTTCCCACTGTTACAAAAAAAGTCCTGTTTAAAATTCAGCAGGACAAACCACAAATCTTGTTGGTGACTCCCTTTTGGCCAATATAGAATTGGTTCCCCCTCCTTCTGCAATTAGCCAGCGGCAGTCATCCCAGGTTACCTCTGAGTGTACCTTCTTACACAGGACAAGGGATCCCTAATCCATCTCCAGTTGGAATCTCTGAACCTTATCCTGTGGGTGATAGTTTTGATCCCTTTCAGAGACCTTTACACTGAGGACATGCTTCATGTTCAGCACGAGGCCAGGAAAACCAGTACTAGGAGATATTTGTCCAAATGGAAGAGGGTCACTATTTGGTGTCTTAAGACAGCTAGACCCATTTCAAGGAGATAGGTCCCCTTAGTACTGTCCTATCTGTGCCTCCCTGGCTATTTCTGTTTGTCTGTCCCTTGACCCTCCTCTTACTTCCCGACTTACAGTGAACTTATTCCTAAAGGGAATACTGCATCTCAGGCCCCCCAGGAGACCATTTCCACCAACATGGGACCTGAACTACATTTTAGAGAACCTCACTGTTCCTTTTGGACCAGCAGCTACAGCTTCACTAAAATATTATACCTGGAAAACTGTGCTTTTGCTGGCCCTGATCTCAGCCAGGAGAGTGTCAGAGCTACAGGCCCTCATGGCCACCCCACCTTTTTTAATCTTTTTTAGAGATAGTGAGTCTATGGCTAACCAGATGTTCATGTTTTTTTCACTGTTGCAGCCATTAGATTTGGGTAATCTGCCGGCAGGTTGCCCTCAGTCGGCCTGATTAACAAAGTCTTGGGTCCTGCGTCGGTTGCTGTCCCTTCTTCCATGATGTCAGGTCGTCGGGGATATAAAACATGCAGCTGACGCCATTACATCAGTCTTTCTTGCCACGCGGTGCCCAAAGCAAAAGCAGTTCACAAGTGCCGGACAGCCGACTCCTGAAATTTTCGTTTTCGAGTTTCAGAACCGAAGTCTTCAACTAAAAGCTAAGTACCCCGTTGGGGAAACTTTTTCTTGCTCCTTACCATTGTCAGTAAAAGTTAATAATTGCATTACTTGTGGGAAGCAAATGCCTCATAAGGATTTTCATTTGTACTGTATTCCTTGCCTAGGTTCTGACCACAACGTACCTTGCTGTCGGTTTTGTGCTAAATTTAATCAACGCACTATTAAACGTCTGTATATTTTTGCTTCTAAAAATTTTGGCTCACGATTTAATTATCCAGAAATGTCGTCAGTTAGCAATCTGACTACCAGAATACCTACAAAACACAAAGAAAAAGAAACAGGCCCTCGAGGTCCAAAACTGACAACGCTTCTAAGCCAGTCACCAGTTCACTGGTACTCAGTGAGGCGCTTTTGCAGCCCCTGATACCCGCTACTTCTGATTCGCAGGCCTGTACTGAAACCCATTTGGAGTCCGGTATGCTGCGAGATGCTTCAATTGTGGAACCCGCGGATCTCTCTACCTTGGATGGGTCCGGAGCCGCTGTACAAGCACCGGCTTCTGAGGGTGTTTTCAGGCCTACTGATTTGTATATTAGACCGACGCCATCTTCAGCATTAAGGCGAAAGTCTAAAAAAAACAGACGCCTGGGCCACATGTGCAGGATCCTAAGCCTAAAAAAACAAATGATCAAAATGGCTGAAGATTTAATTACTCTGATCAACGGTAGCCAACCCCCTCCTTCTAAAAGGCCTAGGCAAGACATTGATTATGAAACCTCTGAACAGGATTCCTTTTCTTCTGACTCTTCTAATGAACAGGATTTGACTATTCCTATTTATGAGGAGTCTGATGCAGAAGATTACATTCCTTTTGCTTCTTCCCCTGAGGATTTTTCTTTTGGGGAAACTTTACATAAAGTAAGGGAACATTTCCACTGGGAAAGTCAGGATTTCTCCGAATCTAAAGAGATTTAGGGATTTTCTTCCTCAGCAGAGGTCTTTGGCTATACCTCCTGTTCTAGACATTGTTGATGATGTTTTTTCAGAATCTAGTATGGCTCCTGATTCTCTGCCTCCGGCTCCTTGTAAGCCAGGCAGATACTACAGGGTTCCTGACTCCCACAAATTCCTTTTCAAAAATCCTATTGCAGATCCTGAAACCATTTCTCAGGGTCCCAAGGGCATTAAGGCCTCTACTGCTAAAAATCCTACCCCTTCTGATAGAGATTCCAGGGTGCTGGATACATGGGTTAAGAAGGTTTACACTTCTGCAACCTTGGCAATCGGGGCTTTAAACTGTCAATTTCATATGCTTAAATATCAACAGCATGTCATGGGACTGCTTAAACAGAAAATGTTAATTTCTGACTGTGTGGAAAATAAAGATTTACAGGATTTATTGCATTCAGCTGAACAAGTTGGAAAACATACTTTGTAATGTGGTTTTGATTCTTTGGAGGCCTCTTGCAGGGCTGCTGTAACTGGGTAAGTGCTAAGAAGGCAAGCTTGGCTCAAAGAGCAAACTGCCTGATCATGTTAAAGCAAAATTGTTGGATGCTCCTTTACAACAGGACTGTCTCTTTGGTAATAAGGCTGAAAAAGTTTTAAAGATGGAAGATGAATCTAAAGCTATCCAAACAGTGAAAAATTTCGTAGAAGTGCAACCTCCTAGATTTAGTAGGCACTGGCCTACTAAGAACTGGTCCTTTCCAGTTCCTTCAAGAGCCACTCAAGTCAAACTCAGACATTTCAAAGGCTCCAGGTTTCAGTCACAAGGGACTTTTAGAACAAAACAATGGGGTGCCTCCACCTCCAAATCTGGAAACAAGGCACCTCCCTATGGTAAACAGTCTCGATGACTTCCCTCTGTACTCACCAACACTTATCTTTTAGCCGCCCCTTTGGGGGAAAACTGGCACTTGATGCAAGAAACTGGCAACGTATAACCCAGGACAAATGGGTTTTAAATATAGTATCCCAGGGATACAGATTTCATTTCCACACGTTACCAATCCCAAATGGATGGCCAGACCTGCCCCCAAATCAGTGGGCAGAGGCCCAGAAACAAGTATTGTCCCTCATGAACATGGGGGCTATTCAACCAGTACCAGAAGAGGAAAAGAGACAAGGTTTCTATTCAAGACTTTTCCTGGTACCCAGTAAAGACAAATCATGGCGTCCAGTTCTATACTTATCTACTCTAAACACATTTCTGGACATTCCAAAATTCAAGATGCTGACTCAGCAGTTACTTCCTATACTAGGCAAAGCTGCCTGGTTGGTAACTCTAGACTTAAAGGTGGCTTACCTGCATATCCCTTTGGCTTATCTGCTACACCCAGGGTCTTCACAAAGTGCCTGGCTCCAGTAATTGCATTTTGCAGGCAAAGAAATATTCAGATATATCCATACCTGGACGATTGTCTAATTCAGGCAGAAAACAAGGACATTCTTCTATACCTCTGCTTCAAAGCAGGCTACTTGCATTACCAGTTCTCTGCACTGCCCTTAGGCTTATCTACTGCGCCCAGGGTCTTCACAAAGTGCCTGGCTCCAGTAATTGCATTTTGCAGGCAAAGAAATATTCAGATATATCCATACCTGGACGATTGTCTAATTCAGGCAGAAAACAAGGACATTCTTCTATACCTCTGCTTCAAAGCAGGCTACTTGCATTACCAGTTCTCTGCACTGCCCTTAGGCTTATCTACTGCGCCCAGGGTCTTCACAAAGTGCCTGGCTCCAGTAAATGCATTTTGCAGGCAAAGAAATATTCAGATATATCCATACCTGGACGATTGTCTAATTCAGGCAGAAAACGAGGACATTCTTCTAAAGCATCTTGCGTTTGCAAAAAGGGTTCTAACTTGTCTAGGGTACACCATAAACGAAAAGAAATCACAACCGGCACCCTCTCAAAAAATTACATTCCTGGGTGCAAGCCTGAATACAACTGCCCAGATGGTTTACCTTATGCCAGAAAAGCAAATTAATTTGGTAACATACTTCAGACAGGTGGCCACAAAAACCCTGATATCTACAAGACAAATTCTGCAAGCCTTGGGGGTTCATGGCCTCCTGCATTCTTCTAATTCCATATGCAAGACTGCATATGAGGAAACTTCAGTGGTACTTAAAAAGTTTATGGAGTCAACATTGTCACAGCCTGAAAACAATCATTCCCATCATACTTTGCCTGCAACTAGAGTTCCTATGGTGGACAGAGGCCTGCCACCAAAACAAGGGACTAACATTCACTCCACCCATGCCGCGCAAACCCTGACTACAGACGCATCAGACTATGCTTGCGGGGGCTCATCTGGCAGGGATGTGCATTCAGGGCAAATGGAGCCCAAATCAAATGCACCTTCATATCAATCAGAAAGAGATGCTAGCTGTACAGAATGCACTGACAGCCTTCAAGGACTACCTTCACCCAGGACAATTAATGATAATAACAGACAACACACCACCATAGTTATGTGGTATATAAACAAGGGGGGATACACACTCCTACTGCCTTTGCAGACTAGCCATGGCATTGTGGAACACGGCCTTGACCTACCAAATACAACTTACAAGCTCAATTCCTGCCAGGAAAGCTGAATACTCTGGCAGACGAACTAAGCAGAAATCTCATTGACCCACACAAATGGAAACTGGAACCACAAATTTTCAACATGTTTACACGCAAATGCGGGAGTCCAGACATAGTTCTTTTTGC